>NW_012151396.1:4833809-4856516 GCF_000956105.1 Propithecus coquereli | reverse complement strand
TAAAAAGTAAATGTTATCATCAGTGTTTCTACAAATAAAGATTCAGGCCCAGATAGCATTGCCAATGAAATTGTCCAAGCACCTAAAAAGGAAATAAAACTTCCAGAGAATGAAAACAGATAGAATATTTATATTTATGAGGTTAGAATAAAATAAAATAAAACACAAGAATATTTTATCAGACACGGTCTACATAGGAGATGACACGGTAGAGAGCTTAGAAATGTTTGAAGTGCAGAGTGGAATTTATTTCAAACTTTACTTCCCATAGGTATTCCTATGACAGAAATCTGACCCAAAGGGGCAAAGCAAACAGTGGTGAGTGCACAGAATGGCTGTCACAGCCTGGGTTGCTAGTTTAAGACTGTGGTCAGTTGCCTTCCCTGTCTTGGTTTCCTTATTTTTAAAACCTGTACTAGAGTGTATCTGTACAATTCTTTTCAAGTTTTGCAGTTCAGTAAAATCTTTAATAGTCACGTAACATATTCCAATTGATAGAAACAGTGACAGTTTGTAGAGGTTAGGTGTGGAGAAGTCCTATAAACTGGATACCTATCAGGAGAAATAAACTAAACAGGCAGATCAATAGCAGAGGTAATACTCAGGGATTAGCAGAAGTTTTGAAGACATGGTACCCATTTTTCATTATAAAAAGAAAATTTCCCATTTTCTGGGATTTTAGAAACATTAAATTGACGTACCCACTTATTTATCACTTAGCTATAATACTTGTGCTGTAGCCTTAAGTTCCTTTCTGCAGTGTAATCTTATGCAATTTCACATTAAATAGATATACACTCAGGGACCAACAAATATTAGCTTTAGTACTTTTTACAATTAATCTTAGGCATGGCCCCAAACACAATTTTGCAGCCACTAGTTAATCCGTCATGACATTTGACCCTAAAGGAAACCTCCCATATGAAAAGGAAGGGGCTAATTCAAAGATCGAGAACGTTCAAGGGTGGCAACAATCTTATTGATGTCTAAGGAGAGCCGCTCGATATCTTTGCAGAAACTGGGGCATGGCTGTCCTCGTTAGTGAATGTCAGAGAAGAAAGTAGTGAGCTGAAATGTCTGACATGACCTTGCCTGATTGAAGGGGACACAGACCACAGACGGTTTATGGCTGAAGGTTCCCTGTCCCCTCCAGCTTCACAATTCTGTGAAATTGTTAATCGAAGAGGGTATTTGGGTGCGATAGGATCTCGTGTTTGTGTGTGCATGAATGTGTGTACGAGAGTGCAGAGATTGTGCGTGTGTCTGCATGTCTGTTGTTTTGCCCTTTCACAAACGAGTGCTGTGAGACTTCTGTAATGCAGTCTAGTGAGGGGTGGTTTGCATTTGTCAACTAAGCAGCAATAATCACTGCTAGTTGTGACACAGTGATCAAGCCATATTAATGTCACCTTCCATTTGGGATATCTTGTCGCGTAAACTGCTCCCGATTTTTATGCAGTCTCTTAATAAAAGCATACAAGACAGAGAAGGGATAAAGGAAATTGACAGCAAGAGAAAGTAAAGGCAAAGAGACTTGGCTAATTTGGTCATTTCTTTTTTTATTCAGCTTCAAGGGGCAGGTAAAATAAAACAAGCATGCAGGCCTCAGCGGGTCCCAAAGAGAATCGCACCACTTCATGCAGAAAGAACGAGACACGAGAGGAAGGGTGGAGGGGAGAGAGACAGAGATAGAAGAAGATAGGGAGCAACTAGAAGAGTTAACTAAGGACAGAATGTTCTTATGCCAAACTTTTGTTGATCTTGGTAGTGAGCGTGGGTATATCTTCATAGATTTCCTTATTTCAGTGTCCTGACATCAGCTACTTTCTAAATTAAATGACGCTAGCTGCAGGCTATAAGATTTTAACTAACACATGCGCGAGTCTTAGACATAATGGAGATAATTTAACTAGTCCCTAGCCAATTTTGCCCTACTGTATTTTAGCTTCTTCAGTAAAAAAGAAAACATATTGCATAGTAATAGTCTCAATATATACAAGTTACGATATGGCCCAGGAATGGTGATCCTAGGTATGTACCGAAATTAATTGAAATCAGGTGTTCAACCAAATATTTGTACATAAACTTTTGTGTACCAATTCGCAGTAGTCCAAAGGCTGAAACAACCCAAATGTTCGTCAATGGGCAAAAGATGCTATACACAGGCGATGGTGTGCAGCCATGTCCTGCAGGGCCTGGCTCCCACCGCCGGGTACCCCTGAAGGGAGTTACTGACCCACGTGGGATGATGGGAAAAGCCTAAGTCTTCAAGGAGGCAGCTGAGCTGCTGAATAACCAGCAACGAACATCCCTACCTCTGGATTCCTGGTTTTTGGTTAATAAACTCCTTGCCAATTAGGCCATTGCGTTAGTTGTCTGTTACCACCAAGTGCACCTTTGCGAAGCCACCATGCTACTCTTGTTTCCCTGTTTTCCACTGATTGCTCCTAGTTATCCCTGGGAAGACAAAAATCAACAAGCCCGCTCCCTCTTCCATCTGACTCCCCTTTAGATCTTTTCTTTCCAGACTGAGCTCACTGAGTCCCTCAGCCCCCCCTTAGGACGTCCGGTCCTGAGTCTCTCCCCACCTCCAGACACGTTGTCCATCGAAGTCAGTGGATCTCGAACTGTAGCCTGCATCAGAACTACCTGAAAACCTTGTTAAAACCAGGTTTGTGGGTCCCGACCCCAGACTTTCTGATTTAGTAGATATCGGTGGAGCTCAAGTTCTAACAAATTTTCAGATGCTGCTGCTGCTCTGGGAACCACAGTGTGAGAACCGCTGGTGCAGGTCCCTGTGGCAACGCAGCTCCCCAAATGCACTACTCAAGGGGACATTAGAGTAGTGCTAAGTGCGGAAGGATTATCACCCCTTGGTGCTTACACCACAGTTCCATAATTGCAGCCCAAATTAGAAACAGACATTTCATGAAATGTGAACCCTTTGTCAACCAAAACTCTGAAATCTGCTCTTTCTCTCTGTCCTATAGAATAGTAAGTCGCACTTACTGAGTGTCGTGTGGGAGGCCTTGCGACAAGTGCTTTATCTGAGTCCTTATTTAATTCTCAGAACCACCCTTTAAACGGACAACTATCCCAAAGCAACTGAGGCCCAAAGGGGGAGAAAACTGTCCAAAGTCACCATCGGGTAAATAAATGAGGGACTTTGTGTTTGAGCTTAAGTTATAAAACTCTAAAATTAAGACTCCTTCTACTTAACAGTATTTTTTAATCAACTGCCTTTTGGGGCCTGAAACAAATTTACCTAATTTTGCCTTTTTCAGCTCATTTCTCTTTCTTGTCCCCAAGATCAGACACAGTGACCTTTGTCAAATGTCCCAGGTTTTCTGAGCCTGCAAACGCGTCTTTCTTCATTACGGCTTAATTCTGCCATTCTAATACTTGCTTTCCATTTGTTTCCTCTGTTTCTTATTCCTGTGTTCCTCTTTTTCAAATTTTCTGCGAACTCCTTGAATATTTTTAGGATTCCATCTTGATTTATTTATAGGGTTTTGGAGTATGTTGCTTTGTGTAGTTTTGTCGGTGGTGGTTTTAGGTATTACAGTATACACATGCAATTTATCACCAACTGCTAGTGTCTGTATTTTACCCATTCAATGAAGTGTAGAAACTCTGTACCCATTTGGGTTTTTTTTTTTTCTTTCTTTCTTTTTTTTTTTTTCCTCTTGGTTTTTGGCCGGAATAGGGTAGGTACTGATAAAAAAAAAAAAAAAAATTCTGTTGTTAGGCCACCCTATTCCTGGTCCTTTTTCTAGGAGAATCAAACTTCTCTAGGAGCTGTATGTATTCGTCCCTGTTGGCCATCCTGTGTTTGAGGCTTCTGCAGTGCCCGTCCTGGGAAACACGAAGGCCACGAGGAAATCCAGGGTCTCACCCCATGCCACTCCTCACATCCCTGGTCCTGAGCCTGCCTGCCACCTCCTTCTCTTCCTTCTGAGTCTCTTGTGATTGTTATAGTCTATTCAGGGTTTTTTAGTTAGAAGCGGGAGAAACTGGAAGAAATGGGGTTATTCTATCTTTGCTGGACTGGTTCAATATGCTTTTGAAATAAAATTATGCCTCAACATTGCAGAATGAGTGCAAGTTTTAATAAGAAAAATTCAATATCAAAAGGGAGTAAATTGTTTAATAAAATGATTTATGGAGTAACATGGGTTATTGTAAATGACTGGTAAACCATCATGAAATATATTTGCTTTGAAAGCAGCAATGATGAGATCTCTTCAAAAGCTGACAAGCCCCACATCTGTGCTTTCTTATTTCTGTTCATTTACTGGAAATCCTGTCTTTGAGCCAAATCTTTAACAATAGCTGCCTTTGAGGCTGAGTGGCTGTCAAACTGAGAAGATGCAAAAGTGTCTGATAAGGAGAAAAGGAAAATAAAAACAAAAAGTGAAGATTGAAACCTTTCGGTGTAATAAGAATGCTCGCTCTCTTTCCTTGGAAGAATTCCTAATGACTTCCGAGAAACTAACAGGGGCAGAAAAGCTGTCTATTTGGGAATGTCCAAAATTTGCTGGTCTAAATATCTGCTGAAAGAGAAGCCTTCTACCGTGTTGGAGATCTAGAAGCACAAATATTGTTCAGGGATACTTGGTCACTGCTTTGGTTTGCCACCGTGGATGAAGATGCCACTTTGCTGATGCTGCATGGGTTTAAGAAACAGGAGGGCCTAATGCTCACGTACTGAAAGGTAGATATTACCATGAGTTTTTGAGGATTAGGAAAAGACAGATTATAAAAATCAGAGGAACAATAAAACTGCAGAGGCCGTGTGATGGGCACAGTGGCAGGCGGGAGGGAGGGTGCAGGAATCGGACTCCCCACGGGTGGGGGTGGGTGGGAACCTCTGGACCCCTGCTATTCTGTTCAGTTAGTGACTGAAAATCGCTAGGGTTTGAACATGTAAACAAGGTGACTCATTTCTGTATCTTAAACTGAAGTGGATACTTGATTAAATAATCTAATATCACATACATATATACACCCATATACGTACACATACACACAATGTGCAGTTGATGCGACAATTTCTTTAAATAATATGTGACAACCATAAAAATTGTCTTAGAAAACAGTTCCTCAAGATGCTCTCACAGCCCTATTTGATGGTGCTGCTCGAGTTTGGAGCGATTATTACTCAAACTGCTATGGAAACTTGACCTAACTGTAAACACTTGCAGTTGCTTCGGTGACGCTGGGTGCCCCTGAGCCGTCTGGCCTAACTCGGCACGCTGCATCTGTCACGAGCTTTCTTTCACGCTGGTGCCCTGTGCGTGCGCTGTGACACCCTCAGTATTGGGGCCTCGGGTCGGGTTAAAACTTGCCCCCGCCCTTCGGAATGCAACGTGTGAAGTGTGTGTGTTTGACGCCCTCTCTGTCTGTGAGTGTCTGGGGGGGACTTACGTAATCTTCTGCTTGACTGGCAGGAACCAGCAAAGCGGGATTCCTTGTCTCACCATGTCAGCCTCTTCAGTGCAACAGGTTGAGATGGTCACTGACATATTTCTGCTTTTGTTTCAAGGTTTGCTCAAGGTAAAATGGTTTAGTGTTCCTCTTGAGCCAAAAGCATATAATCTGTCAAAATTTACCGGCAATTCAGGCATTTATCATTTTCACTAAAATTGGTGCAAATATAAATTGTTTGTGAAATTGTAAAATAAGTTTCAGTTATGGAAATAAAAATGCATTCTCCGTTCTTTTTGCCAATGACTTCCGAGTAAAATTAATACTAAAATCCCCGGCAAGGCACGTGGTGGTAATGCCTCCAAGGTGCCACGAGAGGGGGCTAATGAATTTCACATGGACTATTATTTCTCCGGAACAAAATAAGGAAACTTTATAAACACAGTTTATACAATCTTTGATTGCAGGATCTCATCTAGTGAACTTAAATTCAAAATGGTGTATTGATTTTTATAAAAATGTGATTAAAGGCTTAAAATAAAATTATTTTAAGTCAACGCCCATCCCTTTGCTTTCTTTGCCTCCAGGAGCAGGGGAGTGGGCAGAGGATGGAGGTTGAGGGAAAATTGCCCAGACACTTGCACGTACCAATAAGTGCTTTCGGCCCCCACATTCCACTCCCACTCGTCTCCAGATATTGATCAGAAAGAAAATAAAATGCCACATTAATTGCAAAATACATCTTGACATCCTGTTTCCAAATCAGATTAAAAATTCATGCTTAGCTTCCAGTTTGTTGATGCATTAACTTATTGTTATTAGAAAAAAATATATTTGTAATTAACTTGCTTTTTTGAGTATAGGCAGTAGAGAGGACAGCATTGAGAAGAGATTCCAGACTGTTTGTTTTATGGGCCTCTTCAAGCAATCCTGTATTTATGACTGGGCAGATGAGAGATGCTCAGCAGTGGGCATTTGTGCAGGTGTGTGAGGGGCACCTGCTTCCCCAGCTTGGGGATCTGAATTCCTGTGTGCATTTACATATTATAGTAAGCATGGTCTTGGGAATGTGAGCTTATTTTATGTTTCTCAGAAGAGTTTAAGGCAGTAATTATTTCAGAAGTCAATTGAAGTTAATGAGATGTTCTCTTACTGGCTTGTTACTTATCCCATATTTCATTTTATTTATATATTTTGTCTCCTAGACATACTGATGTCAGGTCATGGCCCAGTGCTGCCCCTGGCTAGCTAGGTACTCTCTGGATTTTAGAATTTCTGCTACCTGTGGCTAGTTTGTGTGCTTACCACCACATGCTTCTGTTTCTTCAAAATACCATTTGTAGTGCCGAGCTTATTATTTAAATTATATGATATAAACAAATATCATCTAAAAATCAGCTGTGAAGGCAAATCTAGAGGGTTTTTTTTTGTAAAAACTATGTGGAATGAATGTGAAAAACTCGGTAAGAGTAAAAACATCACTATTTATGTATAAGTAGAAATTTAAAAGGCTGAAGAAAACATGTAAAAATTCAAAATTCTGAATACGAAATCAGATTGCTTCACAAATCTGCAGATTCCTGCTCCACACTAAAGAAAATGAAACAAGAAATTATTAAAAATGGCATAGGGCTGTAATTTACTCAAGACAGACAATGCTTAACTTGAATAACTGAATTACTCAAACTCCAAAGGAAGATTTTGGCGCTGCATGAATACACTGGCAAATCAATGTGCATGTGTGTTTCATGTTCACATATGATGTTTGACATGAATGTCACTTTTTTGACTCCTCAATTTAAACTGATTTTTTGATCAATTGATCAACTATGAAACCTATTTGGTATAGAAGGACTAAAACGATTGTCAATTTACTTTCTTCAAATTTCCTGAGAAGTGAATGCCAATACTTAAGGCAGACAACTGTTTCAAATAAAACATGTATTTGTTAGGGCAAGTGAAAAAATAGATACTCGTGTAAAAAAAATCTACCAACAATTCTATTTGAAAAGACAAGCAGTATATTGGTCTAAAATAAATGAGGTGCATTTGTTCTAGTACCACAATGTAGGAGACACTGGCCATCACATTATCCAAAAGCTACATCACTGAACGATTCATTCCATTAACAAACAGCTTTCTTAAACATGCCAAGATAGCAAAGCATATGTAAATATGCTCATTCTCGCAGAACCCAGGATAAAGCCCTCCCCAGCCAGGTCTGTGTGTGGCACTAGAGCCTCCTGCCTGCCTTTCCTGGCCAGCTCCAGACTGCCCCACTGCCCCTGTGTGTACTCAACCTGGTGTCCTATCAGCCCTGGGTCACATGGACTTTATTTTACCTCTTCCTACAGTCCCATCATTTCCTATAAGTTTGTGCTTCCTTTCCTCAAATTGTTCTATGTATTTCCATAACAAAATTTTTCCTGAGTCTGTGAATTCTTATGGTGGACCTTTGAGACAAAGGCATTTTTAAATTGTTTCAATATTAGTTTTAATTGGAAAATCATAATTGTATACATTTGTGGGGTACAATGTGATATATGTACATACACATATACACACACAATGTGACATGATCAAATCAAGCTAATTAACACATCCATCACTTTGCTTGCCTTTCATTTTTTTTTCAATAAATAACTTTACATTTACATAGCAGTCTATAATGCATAGGCTATAGTACTGAACCAAACAACCGGATTCGGTGACAATTTGCAATGTAAATGTGAAACCACAATGAATGGAGGACACATGGGGTCATATGTACTAGTGTCCAACAAACATCCATCCACCTTGCTTCTATGCTTAGTAAAAACCTACCAAATAAACCTATTACACTGCCAATCCATGTTCCTTAAGATGCTTCTGAATGGAGTGTTCACTTTCTGAACCCATCAAGCAGAAAAACTGAAGTGCATTCACTACAAAATTTCCACATATAGAGGGATTGATCATCCACTAAGTAACTAATTGTCAAGGTGGTCATTTCACAGGGCAAGATCCAGCTCTTCCTAGGACAATATCTCATCAGGGCATGGACTTGAACTTCAGAAAGAGCGATTTGCCCTGCTTACCTATCAGCAAGCTCAGACGTTACCCGGTATCTGAGCATGCTGAGCAAATGTTAACACACGTTTAGTAGGCGCCCATTATTTCATTACAGTGAAAGACTTCAACCTCTTTTTCTTGATTTTTTTCCTTGAAATCATTCGCTACTGTTACCATTTTTAAAATATTAGCCAGAGAGGTTGGCTTTGATAAAACGTATCTAATGTCCCTATAAAGTTAGGAAAATGTGTTACTCACGTTACTAATTTCTCTAAGTTCCTTCAATCAAGAAAGTAGCCTCACAAAAAGGAATTAGCCGTGGAGTTAGCCAGAGTGAGGAGTCGTTGGAACCACAACAACGGCCAAAGCTGTGACCAGGTTTTCATGCATTATGCTGTGAAATCAAGAACCTTTATTTGGTCTTCTCCCTCTGGAGAAGATGAAGTGATAATTTATTTCTTAAATATGCTGTTAGTAAGTCTCAAAATCCCAGATCGTCTTTCCAGCTGAGAGCTGCACATTTTTGATCCTTTGAGATGTTTGCTTAACTAATTATAGATTTGTTTGCTTTGACTGCGGGAAAGAGTGTGGTTGATTTCTTCAAATTATTTACCTTACTCTCCTGAGGAAACATGAAATCTTATTCTTGAGGTAGCTGGGTCCTTCTAGAGTGTTACCCACAGAAGGGGGGAAGGGAAGAAAAGGGTCCAGGAATGGATTAAGCTCACTTTGGTTCACCGTGGTATTTTAGCAATAACTACCCATCTATATTTCCAGTGGATTTGGTTTGACCAGGTATTTCCAGAAACATAGTTTAATGCCTCTGGACATGCCAGACACATGACATATCATGTGGGAACAGATCAGAGACTGTCTTCGCACAAGAACTGACATACAGAGAAACCCAGTGGATGACAGCAGACCTTTGTCTTGGAAAAAATAACAAAATGTCACTATTTTCCTTTTATTATAAACCCCAGAGGATGAGACTAAACAATTCTATTATATTCAGTCTCTCAAATATCATAATTTCATCGATGAAGAAATAATCCTACGGACAGCTACTTCCAATCTGTGTGTACATTTGTAACGCCAATCTCTGATGATCTGGTGTTCAGATAATGTGTGCATTAGCATATTTCCCACTATGGATGTTTTCTGACTTTAGATATCCATTATCCACACATTCTAGGAAGACACAACAAAGAAAGGATTCCATGGCCAGATATCTCCAAAATAATGTGGCGTAGGACTCATGTCCCATCATTTCGGACTCCTGCCTTCGTGGTCAACAGTGCCCGTATCAAACTATTGCTTGTGCATCCCTCAGAACAGAAATCACTTGTCTTTGCACCCTAATTTGCTTTGTATGCCTTCATCATGTATCGATACTTATGAATTTGCAGTCAGCAAGTCTACATTGCCTTAAAAACATTGTACTAAATGTGAGGAAAATGTGGGCGTAGCTATCGAAGCCGTCGGGGCTCTGGCGTTCCTGTAGTATCTTGCGCTTTAGAGCCCGCTGCAGCAGCACCGTGGAGTGGCAGAGAGGAGACGTTTGTGCGAGCCTGGTTTCGTGTGTCTGTCTCAGCCTCATCTCTCAAGTGCGTCCTGAGGAATCGTGATACCCACTTATCCCAGGGTCTGGGGCCCAGAAGAGGAAACCTTTAATTGTTTCTCCAAAGCAAGAAGCCACTTGAAAGACAGAATCAATTCCTAAGTAATTGCTCTTCTTTAAGTTACCCCTTAAAGTTTATCTAGTGTTTAAAAATATATATTCAGTCCTTAAACTTGATGTGGGCTGTGTAACTTGCATCCGGACCCAGAACCACGCTGTGCTCTCTATGCAACTGCGGCTGTCCCCCTGGGAAAGCTGAGTGACAAGGAGAAAGGAGGAATCTCTTTCAGTCAGTTTCCACAGCTCATTTCAGGGAGTTTTTGTGATACTTGCATATTGTGTGAAACCGCAGGAGTAGAGAGCATGAAGGGGTGAGACAGGCAGAAGAGGGTCAGTAGAAATTCCACCTTTGTGTTTAATTCTCAGTGAAATTAAACTTTCATTTACTTGACCGAGGTTTCCCTAGGATTTAAAAATAAATCAATACTGTGCATGATTATCTGATTAAACTGCTATGTGTTCGCCAAACCCACCTTCATTTCCCAGAAACTCATAAAAAGCCAATGCTGATCGTGGGCTAGAATTTAATACAGACCTCAGAAATTTATAGGCAGAAGAGGATAATCCATCACTTTACCTGGTAGTTGCCTATGCTCGCTCCCTGCCTGCTGAGGTGACACTGTGCTAACCCTGCTTCCCCACCTCGCACCCCACGCAGCTGCAAAAGGCAGGGAGGAGGAAAGTGGAGAGAGGGAGGAAAAATTGCATATTATCGCCAATAAATTTTATTTGACAAACTTCTCTAAAACCAATAGGCTGGGTCTTACCTAATACGCTGGGTCTTTTAATGTGCAACAGGGATAGAAAAGGTCAGTAAATAGAAGGAAGAATAGCAATGAAAACGGAAGTGGAGGGTAAAGCCTGGCCTTTCTATTACACTGCGCATACTACTGGGTCTCTTTCTTCCAGAGACTTTATTCTAATCACCATTGCAGAGCCCACACCCAGAGCCTTCCTTCTGCAACCTTTGGAGACCAGGGGAGGGAGCCTCCAAGAGTGATCTACACGGAAGCTCAGAGGGAAAGTGCAGTGTGAATGAAGGTCGCGTGTGCCCGTGACTTAGTGTATAATGCACTTGTGGTGTGTGATTCTGCACTGAGACACGTGGAAAAGAAGTGGAGTTGTAAGCTGTTGGTAAATTGGGACCCACCAGCCCAAGCTAGCTCATCATCCAAGTCACTAACAGCTTTTGTAATTCTTTTATTCTAATCCGCCAAACAGGGACAATAATTGCATCTAAAATTCTGTGAGGACTGAATTTCTAGATCTTCTCTTCATTAGTAAATGGTCAGTCCTTATCTTTCATTGTCCTCTACTTGTCAGCAGCACTTAACAGAGTTGCTCACTTCCTCCTTCCTAAAACAGTTTTTTCTTTTTCCTTTTATTTTTTGTGACACTGCACTGGCCTGGAGACTTCCCTTGCTCAATGGCTGTGTCCACTCAGTGTCCCTCCTCAGCTCATACTTTCTCCTGGCCCAGAGGAGTCAGGCCCCAGGACTAGATCCCCATCTCTGAGGGTCTCCGTAGACGTGAACTCATCTAGTGCCCTGGCTGTGTAGACCAACCATACGCTGGTGAAGTCCACGGTGTCGTTGCAGGGCCAGCCTCCGTCCTAAACCCCAGACAGCACACTATGCATTTCCACTCTGGTGGCTAACAGGCACTTCAAACTTAATTTACCCAAAACTATGCTGTTCTTTATTTTATGACTAAATTTCCACAGGTCCTCTCTTTGTTTAGGCAAATGCTACAATACCTCTTCATAGAGTCTCTCTATTCCCCACCTAAAAATAACACCTGTCACTGTCTAGCCTCTTCTTTACATTTATTCAGAGAACTTATCACTACCTGACATACAATCTGTGTGTTCCTCCTTCTGTTTATTGTGTCTTTCCCCATTAACACGTAAGTCCCATGAGAGCAGGGGCTGTCTTATTCACCTCTTGTTTCTTAGGTCTAGAACAATGTCTATGGCACCATAACCATTCAAGAACGCATGTGTAAGAGGAAGTACCAGGCAATGAGTGTATGTGGAAATCAATACATGAATCCACCAAAGTTCCGAGCTTTTCTTTTTTTACTCATAATAAGCATGACCTTTCTAACTCCCATCTCTGTGCACACTTGGCTTTGCGGCATAACGGTTGGGAGCTCAGTCAGAGAATCACACCAAGAGGTGAGAGATTTCTATACTTAATGCTTGTTCTTGCTGGGGTTTGCTTCACCAGTGAGAAATGCTCCCTCCTGTATTCTGTTTCTATGACATCTTCTCCTTCATGAAGCTTTTCTGATTGTCAGACATAATCATCACTATCTCAATACGCAGTGCATAACTCGATGTTGCACTTGTCACAAAGTTATAATTATTTGTTGATATTTTTGTCTCTACAAAGAGACTCCAAGTCCTTCAAGATCACCACCTATTTTATTTATTTTTACCAGAGAGCCTAGCAGAATTCCTGTTGTAAATGCTCCATAACTCCAAGCCCCCTTGTTTGTAGTTTCTAAGTGAGGAAGCTTCATACTAGACTTAGACTGCCAACCTCTAGATTTATGTTACATGTGTGGTAAAAATTTTCTCTTGTATTTAGCTGCTTCATTCTACTTTACTTTTCTCTTAAATGCAGCAGAACTTAAGCCCGATAGGTGCTGGCCATCTCCCCGATTTTCTACACACTGCCTGCGAAAGGGACAATATACACCACTCTCAGGTAGCTCTTCATAAATGCAGCTCATTTGGCTTTATAGTGTGTTTCTTATTTCCTGCAAGATGTTGAAACCCCTCCTCTTATCCCTCATATCACTAACGGAGACACCTGGCTCCACAAGAGCAAGACATAATTAGGGCATGATTAGATCTCAACTTATACACTGCTCAGGGCAAAGTCTCTAAGAGCCAGCTCTGGCCAAAAAAAAAAAAAAAAAATAGAAATAGTGGCCAATGCCCTCATTGCTTCATTCACTAACATATTCAAAAGTTTTTAGTGAGCTTGTACCATATGAGTATATGAGTAGCAAATTATGCCACTTGGATTAAACAGCAAAAATAGATCTTAACAATTAGGAAAAAAAAGAAAGAAAGAGAAAAAGAAAGAAAGAAATTTTTAAAAAGGAAGAAACCAACAAACAAAGAAAAAAACATAGACCAATCTAACTCTCTGAATTGAATGTCATGTGTGTCTTTTGTGTTAAAATTTCCACCTGTAGATAAAGAAAATGTTAGCAATCAAAAAATTTTAAAAGCAAAATAAACTAACAAAATACATAGTGATAAAGGTTTTATTAGTTTTTGATTCTTTGGCTTTTGGTATTGGCTTGGTTTCTCACTTGGTTTGTTTGGTGCAAGTTTGTGTTGTACGAGCAGCTCCTCATGAAGTTTTCTAAAGCTGGGGCTGGGCCAGTTACTCCGCTGCTGTGCAGCTTTGAGCAGAGAGAGTCATGTTTTCTCCAACAGGCCATGGGACAATTGAAGACAGAAACACATATTTTTAACTACCTCACCAGCACTCTTTGTGTTAAATTTTGAGAAATGTGTATTTTTTATTCCATTACGTTATGAAGACTTTCTTGGTAAAATGGGTCCAGCCAGTGAACGGGAGAAAAAAACATGTTTTAGAGGGGAAATGGAAGTCCGTCTTTAGACAGTAAACACCACAGAATACCACAGAGGCTTGAGTGGTTGCCCTGCCAACAGGCTGGGAAAGCTGCCCCGTTGGAGGGTGGAGAAGAGGCTACATTTTCACACTTCCAGAGTGTTAAAGCAAGTGGGCTTTATAAATTTTTGAAAATCCATCTCTTTAAAATTCTGCAAGACGTAGCCAAAAAGTGAAAACTATCCAAATGCCCATCAACTGATGAATGAATAGAAAAATGTGGTATATCTATACAGTGGTATGTTATTCTCAGTAGAATGAATGGAATATGGATTCACCCTACAACATGGATAAACCATCAAGACATTATGCTAAGAGAAGGAAGGCAGACAAAAGAGAAAGTGAAGAATGTATGATTTCATTTATCTGGAATGTCCAAGATAGGCAATCTATGGAGACAGGGTAGGGTAGGCTGAAGGTCGTGCATGCAGGTCTGGGGCATAGGGGAAATGGGGAGTGACAGCTATAAGATATGGGGTTTCATTTTGGGATGATGAAAACAGTCTCAGCTTGGATTATGGTGATGCCTGCACAATTTTAAGTATACTAAAAAACATAGCATTGCACATTTTTAAGTAGACAAATTTTATTGTATGCAAATTGTTTCTCAATCAAAACATCACAAATGGCAGGAAAAATAGATAGGAAATATTTAAAAATAATGCAAAACTAACTTCTTGAAATAAACATTATTTTTCCTCCTATATTAGCAATGAACTGCCTCATTTGTTGTATGAAGCTTGTATCATATGACTATAAAGTGATGATATGGTTGATCACATTTAATCACTTGAATTACACTATCTAGCTAAATGAGTGGTCACAATACGACACAGCAAATATTTCCCTATGGAATAACAAGTCCATTTTTTAAATGACACATTTATGCTTAATTTAATGAGTGCCTTTTTAAGGGTTAAGGACCAAAACCCAAGTTAACCTAAATGTGCATAATGTAGCACAAACAGAAACATATTTATGTAAGCTACACATGAATTATTCAGTGTTCAGACACCAATCTGATTATGCATTAAATTACATTGATAGAAGCCACCAGCCACCCAATCCTGACACAAATTAAACATTTGCAGAGCCTGACCCTCTCTTTCTTCTCTGCCCTGAATGAGTATTAGGAGGATGACCTTCATTATGCACAGTCGTTCCTTCAATTTTTCCAAAAATGACAGGTATTAAACTATGTCTGATGTTATTACTTCAAAGAAAATCAACTGAATATTGTTATGTATATTTGTAAGACGTTTTTCTAGTCATTGTGGGGAATATGAACAAGTCAAAAACCCCTGCCCTCAAAGGCCTTAACTGCTAGCTGGAGAGAGGTTACTGACCAGTAGGAAGTTAATAAAACTATTTGCAGGGGACGACCCCTTAGATGATAACCATGTGAACCTATGAGGCAGCTTGATGTTTATTACAGATCCAAAAATAAATAAAAGGTGTTAAGCTGGAGGATCCTGAAAGAGAGAAATGCAATCACATTACTCAGTTATATACAGGTTTTGACATTTGCAATTAACCACGGGTGCTATTTTTCCTATTATACCCGTATTTTTTAAAGATCTGTGGGGCTCTTATCCAGGTCCCAGGCAGTGGGGAATTCATTTTGGAGAATAATGTCCACTTTTCTTCACTCCACAATTTCGGACCTACTTACTGTCATTAGGCTCCTCACCGTAGCTTTGGTCTCACAAAGAATAATTTTTTTTTTATTTCAGCATATTATGGGGGTACAGATGTTTAGGTTACGTTTGTTGCCCTTACCCCCCCTCCCCCCTAAGTCCAAGTTTCAAATATGTCCATCCACAAAGAATAATTTTTAAAACACTGTGGTAGGAAAGGCGGGAGAGTCCATCCCAAACCTGGATTTTAGCCCAAACCTCTATTAGTGGACTGATTTCCCACACTAGGAAATACTGTCTTCTCTTTATTTTTTCTTTCTGGTCATGAACACACACTTCCTAGCTATTTGTCCTTGGGTCTTATACATTTGGTGACATTCCCTCTGCTCACGTGTCCTCTTTTCATATGTCAGTTTGGGGGAAGGGAGTTCCCTCATTTTTCTAAGTTGCGTTACTTAGATAATTACATTCTTCCCATCAGACCGACCTAGGGGATGCTGCACTTTTTCTTCCCTCTTCCGCCTCGCTCCCCATCATGACAATCTAGAGTCTGGTACATCCATTTTGCTTTCAGAGAGTATAGAAAAAATGGGTGGGTGCAGTTGTTCGTGCCTGTAATCTCAGAACTTTGGGAGGTCAAGGCAGGAGGATCACTTGAGGCCAGGAGTCCAAGATCTGCCTGGGCAACATCGTGAGACCTTGTCTCTACAAAAAGTAGAAAAAAATAGCCAGGCATGGTGGTGCACACCTGTAGTCCCAGCTACTCGGGAGGCTTAGGCAGGAGGATCGCTTATGCCCGGGGGGTTTGAGGTTGTGGTGAGCTATGATGACGCCACTGCACTCTAACCCAGGCAACAGAGTGAGACTATCTCAAAAAAATACAGAAAATGATCTTACTCATAAAAATCTTCCTTTATATTTATTGCAACTTTTAAAATACATATAGAATGAATTGGGTGAAGTCTGAGCTTATTAGCCACATCAGAAATCCTGTGATGTCAAAATAGCCCTGAAACCTGAGTGTGTTGAAACCTGACACTGTGAGAAATGAAATGCAAAAGTCACTGTGATTTATGAGTCATTACGGCACTGCGAAAGGGATGAACACAGGATCCTGCATTGAGTCTGGATGATGTGGGCTGATGTGGCCCCTGCAGCCTGAAAAAAAAAAAAAAAGAATTAAAACCTCTCCTCATCTAGGTACTCAACTCTTTAAATTCTTTTTTTATTTGTGCAAATATATGGGGTACATGTGAAATTTTGTTTCAAGTATATAATGCATAGTGACCAAGGCTGGCTACTTAGGGGACCAATTCTTTACTTTGTTTCAGTGGTTCCGGGATAGGCACAGCAGAGCCAGAGCTCACTTGAGCCAACCTGTGCCTTGAGCACATCTGCCCTTGGGGCTTTTGCTATTGGAAGTCACTGGTAGTTAATAAAAGTGGGAGAAACTTATTTGAGTCTGAGTTGGCATTTTTGCTAGTTTTTCAGACCTGCACCAGCCTTCCTCATATCGCCCCATTTGCAGGGTCCACCTACATAAAATCCCACCTGAAATTTTAATGAAAGGGAGGGGAGGCGGGATTTGGAACTGATGCTTAGATCCCTAGAAAGGAGATATCTATTATAGACAGAAAGTAGCTATCTTAATACTCTATGAGCAGAATATACACAGATAGCTAGGGCATCCCTTTGAGGTTAGAAAATGCCAAAGAGATTTCCCTGCCTTGAGATGCAAGGCAAGTCAGTGCCAGGACTGGAAACATGGTGTTCTGTGATCGCTCTTAATTCAGGCTCTGAGTAACGTGAAATAGCTTCTTCCGTTGCAAAGATTAAGCCTTCCTTTATGAGAGTAGAAAGTACATTAACAATTTGGAAGTTACATTAGCTGGAATTTGGGCAGGAGAAGCTGGAAATCTCAGCCAAACATTTGTAGTTGCGGCTCCTTGTTGCTGTGTGAGCCAGGGAGCGAGGGAACAGAGCCCTTGTGCAGGAGAGGGGAGCCAACTGCCAACAGCAGCAGCGTGGGGAATCCGCATGTTTCGGGAAGTGGTGGTCCTGGGACCCTGCCATGCATTAACATCACCATACAAATGATCTTATATGTGGAGCATTTTGTCATGTCAAACTGGAAGGCTTGTCTGTTGACCTGCTAAACACATCTTGGTGTTGATTGCTCTTAACATATGTTTACTCTTGGAACATTCCGAAATTCTCTACATTTGCAAAATCCTTTAAGGACCAACTTAATACATATTTATTGAATCTATTCTATATGCAAGACATTTGTAGCATGTTGTAATGTGGATAGAATCATACCAGTGTCAAAAATCTTCTTATGTGAAGATATATTAATACAAAGTAAACACAGTATAAATTTTTATATTCTACATTTGGTTAGGCCTCCCCTATAAGACCCCATCCCATCGAGTACTAGGAAAATTAAGACAGCCTCACCATCTCTTTAGGTTTTAACCATTTCTTTTCCATAAATAATTTCTGACTATTTTAAGTTTAATTTTTGTCCAAGGCTGATACGTGTCTGATAACTTGGTATCTCAGTAAATTCTTTCAGTCTTTCAGAGTTCTATATTTTTTAACTTTTTCCCAGAGTGAGTCTTGGTGGAAAAGTGGGTGTTATTGAGTGTTCGTGACACTTGTGGTGGGAAGGGAGGCCTCTTGTTGGTCCTGGGGTGGGATTGACTAAGTGGCTCTTCTGATCCATTGGCTGAGTTCTGCAGGCATCCTGTGTCCTCTGACGGAGACCAGAATTAAATCAGGGTCTATTTCCACTGACCTTGTCAGGACCCAGTGGTCCTCCCTCTTGTCGTCTCTGCACTTCCTACCTCTTACAGGTGATGCCATGTGCTTACAACTCTCACTTCCTCTCTGGCCTGCAGGCAACCCAGAAGCCTTCATTTTTCCCTCTAGTGCTACTTGGTGCATCAATGCAAAGGCCGTGGGAGCTTCAGGATCCTTCCCGCCCTACACAGAATTGGATAACATTCAAGAGCGCTCTTCTCTGTCCAGCCAGTCTGCATTTTACACATAGGCTGCTTCATCTACACCAGCACAAGCTCTGCCCGGTATGGGGTCTCCTGCTAGGTTCCCAAATGGGCAGTAGAGCAACGGTGTTTCTCGGTTTTCACATTTCCATGCAAACTACGTCACCTGCTGTGGTGCTTTTAAAGAATATGTGAAGATTCTTTGACACTTCTTCCACAAGCTATGGTGTTAAACCTCCTCCCTTCGGATAGCAGCTAGCTCTAGTAACTCCAGTCTAATGAATCGATGAATTGGTGCATTACTTTCCAGACTGGCCGGGCCAAGAGGAAACTGCCTCCACCAGCCCCAGACGTCAGGGGATGTCAGAGTTCCCAGCCCAGGCTCTAGCCCTGGGAGCGAGTGAGATGTGAGCCTTGTGATGATCCCAGCTCCCATTTACAGTTGCCTCAGGTGACAGTGTGGAGCAGCCCCTTCCCTGGCTGCAGATTCAAAGTTTTCTAAGGTGCTAAATTACGTTACAAAGCCATCGTACCTGTCGCGCACCTGCAGCCTTGCTCTAGGATGCAAGCTGGAGAGAGGAGAGCAGGATCTCTACAACCCAATCAGTTTCTCCTTTACCAACCATCAGGATCTTCAGGTATAAGCCTCCATCTCCTCCTCATGTCTGGCTGAGGTTTGTCCTTCTTAAAGTCTCCCATTGAGTTAGTGAAGACACCTCAGTGTTAAGTGGGAGCTAAAGGACTTCAGACAAACTGGTGGTTTATTTCAACCAAGCTGGGCTTTCAAGATTATTATCAGGTAGGATTCAAAACTGTCCTCTTTGAGGCTCAAAGCTGATCTGGGGCTCTTTCTTCTAGTCAAGGTCTATGTTCTCTTTTCATGGAAGCTTCTGGCTCTTCTTAGCCAAGGAGAGGGAAGGCTGCAAGGAAAGGTGGCCTAAGGAAGAGAGGAAGAGGTGCCATTTTGTCATACCCTAAATAGTATCTTCATTATACAAGGAGGCATAAAACATGTTCCTTGTCCTTGAAAAGCTTTTTAATTATTTGTAAAGGCAAGAAACAAATACAAAAGAACACACTAAAGAGTGCTTGCATGGACCTATGCCATGAGGTCATTTGGGATTGGAGCTATTAAAGACAGTTAAAGGAGGGCGAAAGGGCTAGAAGTGGCCCTAATGATAGGCAGACAGACTAAAGAAGTGGGAAGCGTGTCTAGGTAGGGGAAGCCTCCTGGGCAGAGGCTTAGCATCAGGAAAGCAAAAAGGTATATATATATATACACACACATACAGCATAGTGCATGACTCCATTGGAGAAAAATGCTATGTCCAGGGGACTAGAGGAAGATTGGAGCAGTGAGTAGTAGTGGATTGAATTAGTAGCTGAGGAATTGGAGCATCATCCTTTCAGTTGTAATTTGAATCCAGGAAAAGATTTCTGAGAAGGGAGATGACATGATCAGAACAGTGATTTAGAAATGTAATTCTGTCCACAGCACATAAGAGGTGCATGAGTTATCACAGTGCCATTAGAATCCAGGGAAAAGGAGAGTATGTTACGATATATATAAAAATCTTAAGACATAGTGTAGCAGGGTGTAATTATTCAATTATTATTAGTTATTATTATTATTTTATTCTATCTGAGGTGATGAAGATGGAAGTTATATTCCAGAAGATAGTGGCAATGAATCTGGATTTTAGAAAGTGGAATTTGATAAGTGGCCATCTAGAGTTTATATTGTGAAAATGGAGTAACAAGAGAAAAATGGAAACAGGAAAGTGAAATAACTGTGGAGAACTTACATGTGGGTCAGCTTGGTGCAAACAAAGTTGAGTGTGCTCAAATTAAAAATAAAAATAGTTTGGAGACAAATTTCCTTCAATATTCTGCTGAAGAATTTGTCTAATAATAATAGGTTAATATTTGCCAGGTGCATACTAAACTTTTCATATTGGTTTTTCCAGTATAATACTCACAGCAAGCCATGAGCTAAGTGATGCTGTTATACCTGTATTACAAATGAGGGAATTCAGACCAGTCACAAATTTAAAAGGTAGTATAGTTAGGATTCAATCCCAGCTTGGTGTGTTTGAGCCTGAGTTTTAATTATTCTCTTTATATTATTTTAGGTTTTAGTAAGTCTAGGGGGAGCAATAAAGGCTTCAGAGCAGGAATGTAATATGAATAGAACTGTAATTTAGGGTGATTCTGCTGGCTCTACTGCTCTGAATAAATTTATTACAGAGAAATTAGAAGCTGGAGCCCAATGAAAAGGTTATTGCAAGTGTTGAAGAATTCGGCAATGATGGATGCCGTGGGATTAGAGATATTTCCAAGGTAGATATGAACAGGAGATTGGATACAGAGCTATGTGAGAAATCAGACAATGGCGGTATGTCAGAGCATGATAGGATGCTGATGACAATATCCAGGAGAGGAAATACAGGAGGTGAATCTAGATCGTTAAGGGCCTGGGAAGGAAGGAGTGAAGGGGACCAGGGGAGATGATGAACTTGACTTTGGATTTGTCTTAGTCTGAGCTGTTGCTTATGAGAATGTAATGGAAATTGCCACAAATTGATTTTAAAAAAATCTGGGAATTCGAAAGACAAGCAGGAAATAGAGAATATTCTACATAGAACTTTTGAAAAAATATCTGGCAGCGGCATTTGAGGTATAGTAAAAACATGTAACTTCAGACTAATAAAAATCAACATTAGACGAGAGATGTGAGCTATCTGCAGAAATATTTCCCAAAAATAACCCATCGTAGAAGCGATCGTTCAGTGTTCTGGTGATAGAACTAGGTCGTTCTCTAAATCTAAGTGGGAGGTGAGAGGGCTTTTCTTATAACAGAAGATTATCTCAATTTCAAATGTGCCTAAAGTGACATAAAGCCACGTTGTTGGTGATGGGAACAGATCTAGCACAAGGAAGTGCTATGATGATGAACACCTACCAGGTGACTGGTAGGAGACTCTGAATTAGGAGTTTGTGTGGTGAGGAGCTGTCAGTATCACTCCAGGGCTGTCTGGCAGAGAGAATTCTCTGATGCCAATAACTAGTCCTGATTAGACAAAAATCACCATGAAAGAGAGAAATGCAATTCATCCAACTACTATAGCTTGATAGACATTTTACTCAAAAATTGTTTAACTTTTTCCCTTTGCTCTGACTGCAATCTCCTGGTGATTACTGTGTTCCCAGCAGGAGGAAGAGGCATTGCCAGCCACTCCGCTCTCAAACGTCTCATGAACTCTCAAGGAAGACATCTCCCCTGGGTTGTGTTAATCTGTGGGCAGTGGATAAAAACAAATTTAGGAAATGTCAACACAGCAGACCAGCTACTAGATTTAGAATGACTACAGCAAAAAGCAGATGTCTCTTAAGGCAAATACAGAAAAAAAAAGTCTGTCCATCTCTTCTTGTGGTTCTTTCTTGAAACATAACATAGAATCACAGAGTTAAATCTGTGGAGTATATAAGATTGCCACGGGGGCAGGGTGGAATGTATGAAGTGAAACAGAGACAAGGACAGAGACAGAGAATATAGTTTAAATGCAGAAACTTGAAAAATACTGGTAATATAAGGAAATGGAAATGGGGAAGGATCAATTAAAGGATAGAGAGAAGGTACAATCAGAAAGGAAGACAAGAAAACTACCATATCCTAGCAGCCAAGGAAGGAAATAGTTTACAGGTCAAGTGCTGCAGAGGATAAGGTTACATAAGTGAAAATAAAATGCATTGCATTCAGTGAATAGACAGCTGAGAAAATCCCAAAATTGCTTTGGATGGAGGATCAGAGGTATAAATCAGATTTTAAAAGCATGTAAGGGGTCAAGGACTTAAAGAATGCTGATGGCAGCCAATTGCTTTTCAGAAGTTTGATGTGTAGAAGTAGGTTAAAAAAATGAGACAATGGCTTGTGTCTTGAGACATACTTTTGTGTGCTTTTGCAGGATGAGGGGGGCGGTTTGCACAGTGGAGGAGCATGGGCATATGCACAACTCAGCAAGATTAACCTGGAAAACACAGGTTGGTTCCTTTCCCTGGGGTGGATATCCACATTGTTTTCCCAAATAGAAACTATACTTTACAATTGATGCTGTTGTAGGAGATATCCTTATTCTGGGCCAATGTTTCTAGAAATTGCAATTTTAAAAGTAGATATCTATACAATGTTATGTCAACTTTTTGGATAAATGTCACATTTTGAACTTTCATAGCCAGTGTTCATATTTCTACAATTT
>NW_012151396.1:4828590-4832544 GCF_000956105.1 Propithecus coquereli | reverse complement strand
AAAATATTTATTCCTGTCAAATAAGGAAGAATGAATTAATAATTCTTGATGGGATCAAAAGTACAAAAGGACACTATTCTTTAATATAAAATGTAAAATGAATGTAAGTTTTCTAAAGAAAATATATATCAAGAGACTTAAAAATATTGATAATCATTGACTCAATTTTTCTATTAATAGTTGTAAATTTGTACCCTAAAGTATATAGTCATATGTATGCACTAAGACTTAGACACAGTGATTCCTACTATAATAATATTGCCATCAGTATGAACCATTTCTCCAAAAGCAACATTTGCCATGATCTCACTACAAATGCTAAGTGGCCAAGGCTCACCTGCCTGCACTGATATGGATGATTTCATTGTTCACATAATGCTCACATACCCTGATATTACGATATCTTTGCCTGAGTTCTATTAATTCCACAAGAGGCAAAAACTTGGACGGTCCAAAGAGATGTATGATAACCCAATCAAAGCCCCCAGATTGTGTGTGTGTATGTCCTGATTTGGGCGGACCCTCTATCTCTAGCCTAACCCATAAGGTAGCTGACCTTGGATGTAGATGCCGCAAGATCTTAACAGACAGAACTAAAGATGTCTAGATTGTCTAAAAATAAAGGAATAACAATGAAAGTATATGCAAATGTCCAATTATTTCAGACTACTTTGTTTTGACTCATAATTTTGAAATATCAGGTCTCCTGTAGAGTCAATAAGAATCTATTCCATAGTTTTTGTCTCCCTGAGTTCTCAGTTGTGTATGATTAACATAAAGCCTGGATAGCATCATGTGTTGGTTGTTTATAGTCTTCAGCATACTCCATCCGTATATTCTATGCTTTTCTCCTACCTCCCCCACCCCGAAGACATCTTTTGTTACACACACACAGACACACACACACACACACACAATATAAAGATTAGAAAAAGCACTAGTTAGGGCCCAAAGTAGCATTTTTCTAATTAGAACCACTTTACCGTAAGAAGAAAAAATTGCAAACTGACTTTATTGCATGACAAGCTAATGCCATGATTCATTCCTCACAACTTTAATTCCTTAAAACTAATTGGCTGAATGGCAATTTCTACAAATAATGAGCTCTGCTTGAAACTGAAGCTTCGAAATAAGACACAATCTCTTGAAATTCTAGCAGTCCCATGAGAGCCTGGTCTGTTTCTAGTGGTCTGTCCATGTGCTGTTGAAGAAGAGAAGTCTTGATCTGGCCAGGAAGCATCAGACCGTCTCATGCTGGGAAAAGTTTTTTGCTCTCTCTCAAATTCTCAAAATACCATTGAGTGTTAATTACTGGCTCCCAATGCTGCTTGCTTCTGGATAGTGTAATATCCCACTGCCAAATATTGCACTGGTAACTCTATTGATAGCAGTGGATATGACTTTGACAGGAAGAGCGGCCAGGATTTTCTGTTGTAGCGTAGGAAACCATGTGGCATATGTCATTTGAAAAAAGCACTGCTTGAACAACATATTTCAGAACTGTTTTTCCCTTGGCAAGTCTAAAATAGATATGTGGGAAATAGCAGATGAATCACGGGCCACTTGAAATTTAGTCATAAGCATAAATGTACCGAGAGTGTACGATGGATCTTTGCGTCCATCAGCGAGGATAGCAAGTCCATTATCAGACAAATTCGAAGTGAAATCAGATGTAAAAGGAAAGTAAATTGAACTTACTTGACAACTTTCTTCTGATCTGCTTGGATATATTTTCATTTTCTGGGAGTATTGAAAAGGGATGGGATGGAGTAGATGATAAAACATTAGGCTGGAGAGAACAGAAACATTCCATCCTAGCGAAAATCAGCTCCTGGAGAATGTACAATAAACAAAAAGGGAGAGAATGTAAATAATTAAGAACTAAATGCAATGAAAACTACTCACTTCTTTTTTATTTTCCTTTTTTTTTTTAAACATTCCTTTAAATTTACAGGAGGCCTCAGACTGTTTTGCAGACCAATTACTTCAGGGGCTCTAATGTACCTGGTATGTCACGCAGGTAGAAATAGCAGAGCCCTCATTCTTTAGAATTCTTTAGTTCAGGTTTCCACACACCCTCCAAAGTCTCTCCCGCGAAGACCTTGGATGCTCATGTCCTCAGTGTTCACACAGCTGCGACTTCTTACCCTTCAGGCATCATCTCAGCTGCTGTGTCCTCGTCAGAACTCGACCACCTTGTTCGATACCTGCCAGTAACTCTGCGCGTCCTTGCCACTTCTATCGATTGCATTATTCACATCACATACCAAGTTTTGAAACTGTCTTATTTATGGGTTTGACTTCTGCTTGCTGCTTTTCTCCCGCATTTCTCTCAGGGAATGAAAGCTCCATGAGAGGAAGGACCAGCTCTCTCCTGTCAATCGCTGGGTAGCCACGGTACCTGTCAAGGGGAGACACTTAATAAATACATTTTGATTTCACTGAATGAAGTCTTTATTTATCAGGTACCAATTTCCCTCCAGGGGAAAATAACACGTAACTTGGGCACTCACAGAGCCACAGTGATTGTGTTGACAAGAAAAGTCTTGCTGTCATGGTCGCCGTTCATCCACATGTGACACGGAGCACACTGCTGTCGCTTCCTATTCAAGACAGTCTGTGTACCCAAAAAAACCACCAGCTGCCGGGGTGTCAGGGCTATGGCTCTGCTGAGAAAATGTAACCAGAGTTTCAGAGTTTTTCATTCTCTTGTCACCAAGTTGACTTCTTAACAATCCGATTCTTTGCAATTCATTCTTCAGGGACCAGTTACCGGTAACTAGATATCTGTCTCTTTCTCTCTCTCTCTCTCTCTCTCTCCCTCTCTCTCTCTCTCTCTCATTAGATGGATAGATAGATACATAGAGATATAGATGGAGATAGATATATATGCCGTTTTTAATTTGTTCTATGGCACAATCACCCAACTGTCTACAAGTATTTAAATTCATCACAAAATGATTTTTGCCTTCAATAAAATAGAAACATAAGTGGAACATACAATTGTTTGTTGGAATTGCTGATTAAGGTTCAAAATTCATGTGGAAGGAAAAAAAAAAAGAATCCTCCTTCCCTTCCTCTGTGCTGCTTCAGCTGTTTTCTCATAGTAATTGGGGTTTATTGCAGTTTTGTTTTTATTAGGCACTGATTATGATCATGATTATTTGCCCAAAGAGGATAAACATTTTAAGACATTTTTTCGTATGTATAGTCCTTCTGCCTGACTGAACCTGCAATTGAAATGTCACAATCCAAGGCCAATTTGTTGTCAATGGAAAGAATGATAAGAACTCTAAAGTTATAAGACAATCTTTCATGCCAGAGGTTTACAAATGTGTTTTTACTCCTTACACCCACCATGTCAGGTAGAAACAATTTCCATTTTACATAGGAAAAAACCAAGGCACATGGTACTATTGTGCAAGGCAATTTCTTCTAAAACTGTTTTATTGTATGTAGTTTCTCAAACTAAATATGAAACCAGGGTTTTGTGTTTTCTGTTGCTTTTGAAGTGGATGAGATGATAGGCCACCTAAAGAATTTGCAATTACTGCAAGGAAAGGGAACTTCTAGGGGGTAATTGCCATGTGAATATCTATTTATTGTGAATGCTTGGAAAGTATTTGTTCCTGGCTAAAGATATGGCCCAGGTTAGACAATAACTCACACACCCTGCACCCTTTTAATGTCTGGAAATATATCTATATAGACCACTCTGCCCTATAGGACAAAATCACCTAACTGGCATTTAGTAACTCATTTTGTTTATCATTTTATTGGACATGTTAATTTATCTTACTGTGTTGTGAATTTTTAAATAACCAATTCTGCCGTGTTGTATCATCTGTACTGAGTGAGGAAAATAAATGCTTGCTTCTGTAAAAATAATAGAATGTGAGGTCTTTTTTCAGAACATAGAGCTAATATTTGAATACTTTGTGTAATATATTCTTT
>NW_012151396.1:4826075-4826506 GCF_000956105.1 Propithecus coquereli | reverse complement strand
AAAGAAATGAGAAATTGTAAATCCTCTCTGACATATTTGGGTAGATTAGCAGGGTCCTACTATAATTTTTCTCTATAAAATACCTGTTTACTGAATTCCTTAAAAACACTTACATTTTCTGGAATGATGAACATAAAGTATCTGTCAAACTGTTATCAGTTCTAAAATCACAAAAAGATACATTCTGTTTATATCTAAATTCTTACTGTGCATACAATAGAAACAATTTCTTCTTTCAGCATTTTTCAGATTATTAAATTCCTTAAAAACACTTACATTTTCTGGAATGATGAACATAAAGTATCTGTCAAATTGTTATCAGTTCTAAAATCACAAAAAGGTACATTCTGTTTATACCTAAATTCTTACTGTGCATACAATAGAAACAATTTCTTCTTTCAGCATTTTTCAGATTATTAAATTGTTTACTA
>NW_012151396.1:4801588-4825160 GCF_000956105.1 Propithecus coquereli | reverse complement strand
TGGTATTTGCTTTCAAGGAGCTTCCTGTCTTGTAGCATCCAAAATGCTCTTTGGTAGTTCTCTGGACACCAGTCTTTGTGCTCCTTGATCTCAGCTAAACATCCTTATAGTGCAAAGAACCCCATAATGATCCAGGGTGACGGAATCTGAATGTCGGTCTATGAAGAATAGTGATTAGAGGGTAATACTTGAGAGAGACGTCTAAGTTTGTTTCTATCACGTTAAGGAGTTTGGACTTTACTTGGTAATTGGATACCATCAAAATCTTAAAACAGGTGTGCAATATTACCCAATCGGTTCCTAAGATGACAGTCATGGCAACAGTGTCAATACTGATCAGATGGAGGAGAGATGGGAGACAAAGTTCAAAATCTAAAGGCAGGAACTGAAAACTTAATCACAGAAGATCACCTTATTTATGAAACATATAAAAATGCACCAGTCAGTGGAGTTAAAGATATTTAGCTTACTCTGTGTTTGGAATGAAAACTTGCTTGATTTATTTTTGGACCTCAATTAAAATAGAAACTTCTAAATCACTAAATTTTTTTCAAGGGCTATCTTATATATTGAAAACTAACAAAGAAGATAAAGCATTTTCTTGTGAAAAAATGCAGACCTTATTTAAAATCCCCAATCTGTTGTCTATAATTGGAGCTAGTTACCCTTCAGAGCTTCACATTGATTAAGTACAAGCACCTTATGTATAAAATATTGGCAATGCTTCACAAAGAGCACGAAATTATGATAGTTTTCTCATCATTATTACATTATAATTTTTCAATGGTGAACAAGACTGCTTACATAACTCCTGATAGTTTTCCTTTATTAATTTAAAAACAGTTTCTAAATTAGGAATGGATTGAAATGATAGGATGATAGGAAAGCCTAACTGCCTAAGTCCAGCCTAAACTGGAGATCCTTCTAATTTTAATTCAGAAAGGAGTATTCTAGTGTTGCAAAAATCATCAGTCAGATGATATTATTCCCATAAAGTGCATATGTAAATATTTGTAAGCTACTCATTCAGACTGCATCTCTACTACATTGTGTAATGCCTAAATTTGTGCAAGTTGAAACTGTGTTTCCTGAATAAATTTCAGATGAGTATTTGCAGCTTTACTGCTATTTGAGGTATTTTGAGGAGATTTGGCATAACACAGGAGTGTTAAGATTCATGAAGGTTGGATTTTGGCAAACAATGGTCCTGAGATTCTAATTCCATGACTTTTATACCTAGATTGCCATAAGCCATTTGGGACAAACCACCATTGTTTTCCAATCCCTAATTCCTTTAGAAATACTAATATGTAAGAGATAAAGATTCATCCCCTATTTTCCAAGTACACAAAGTCCTTTCTGGATTTGGAATAGATTTTTAATTAAATAATTACATTAGTTCAGATTAAGAAAAATAGGAACATATTTTTAAATAGATATATGCTAGCCTTTCCTATCTAATAACTATAGGACACCTACATAATCTAGTTTTAATGTTGTAATTTGCAACCCCGAGAAAGTTAAATTGAGACCATATAATTTGAACCAACAGCAGGGATCAAAACAAAATGTTAAATTCCTTTCCGGTTGTCTTTGTTTCATTTTTTTCCCCAAAGCTGCCATAAATAGCACCTGAGTTGAACTATTTCCATAAGAAGGCAGGTATAGATTACTTTAGAACTTATTGGTTGCTAGGAAACAAAAATTCCCATAAAAAAATGAACAGCCTCTCCACCAAAGAAGTTTGCAAAGCATCTAATCTTCTTGTTAGTGTGTTTGTGTCGGTGAGGTCCTCCACAGGAAAGCACATTCTACTGATTTCCTCAGAGAGAAGCAAGTATCATATTATTATATAGGTAACAATTTTTCTTAGTCACTATAAGGATTTTAGTTTTAAGGCAGAAATAGTTTAATAACTGCTCTAACACTTTTGTGCTTGAGAGCTCAGTGAGGACTATTTTCACACAGCATGCATGCATGGCTTGTATTAATTTCAGACTATGAATGGATCCATTATTATGTGTTTGAGTAAAGTAGAAGAAACAATTACGGTGCAGGGATGTTGCTGTCCTTCAGGTCCACAAAAAGGAAAACAACAAAGAATTCAACAGATATTAAAATGATTGCAGAGGAAAAAAGAATTAGTACCTTTGAAAGAACATTGAACTACAAATCCAGGCTTTGTGTTATAATCATATCTGTCAACAGGCTAAATGTCCTTGCATAAGTCAGTTAAATGTCTTGGTCTCAATTTTCTTATCTAAATACTTAAAATGTGTGTGTGTCTGTGTGTGTATGTGTGTGTGTGTGTGTGCTGGGGCAGTAGGTACTCACCAATTCCATCATCCCTTCTTTCCATAATCATTCATTGAGAGTTCACATCAGCCAGCCACTGTGCTAGGGAAATTGAGGTTAAAAAATTCCTAACTTCAGAAAGTTCACAGAATAATTGAAGAGATAAACAAGAAGTAGGCAATTAACACATTGAAAGACAATTGCAGTGCTAGAAATCAAGACAGAAGCAATCACAACATTTTACTTGGTTCATCGTGCATGAATCTTCTCTTACCCACTGAAGTTCTCTCTCCTTTATCTTCCCAGGGCCTCCATCTAGATTCCACATGATAATTCATTTTGTGGTATAAAAGGTAATACCATGCTGGTCTATAGTTCTCCAGAGGATTGGCAATTTTATCAGGTATAAAATCTTAGACTATGAAGCCATGCTAATCAAATTCACACATTTTCAGCTTGTGGGATTAGTCAGACACTTCCAATATATTTAAAATTATATCATGAAGATTTTCTTTTCCCTTTTCAAGCAATAGCAATTTACCTGCTAATTTTACAACTTTCCGTCTGATATAAGTTGGTTAAAGGACAAGTAGGTTGGTTCAAATGGATTCCCACTATTGCTGGAATCCACTACCAAAATTTGTTGTATCAGAAATATCTGGAGGTGCTTGGAGTTGTTTGTTCTAATGACTAAGGATAATGAAAGCATTTATGCAACATTTTTTTTCACATCTTCTGTTCGCTTCTTTAAATAAGGTTACTTAGCCAGCATTTATATAATCTTAAATAAAAAGGAGTACAGTTACTGGAGAAATATTGGCACCTTCTGGGCTTTGAGAGAGTCTACACGCTGAATTTGCAAACAATGAGAGATTTTGAGTGGCCTTGGATTTTGAAGAATTAGAAGTAAACCAAGTTAATAGAAATATAAACCCAAAATTTAAGTTAAATGCATTCTTCCTGCCCCACCCAGCATCTTTAAAATGTTTTTAGAACATAACCATAATCTATCTTCTCTTTCTACCTAGAAGTAGTCAGGGCATTGATTCTTTTCCTTTTTTTTTTTTTCTTTTTCAATTTAGAAAATGCCTTTTTCTCATCTCCTTCATATTCTTTACCTTAATTTCTTTATTCTTTCTTTATCCTAATAAAGGATCACAGAAAGATTCTAATATTGTGTCTACTTTTTGTGTCTAGTACATGCTTTTAAGTTTTTGATTGTGTTTGTGTGTTTGTTTAATGTCGTCTCCAAACCAAAGTAGAACAGTTATCTTACGCTTCAAATTCTGCTACTTTGTGTACTTACAACACTTAAGCACTTATTGATTTGTTTTTTTATTAATTGATAACAAGAAATTGATTTTGTTATTCTAAAATAGATGACCAATAGATTGCTTTTAAAATTTGCTAGACTTTTTAAGGTATAATGATAAATTTAGTAGGTGGTTGGGTAGACCTCACTTCTTTGTCTGCAACTGGAACACCCTAGTTTAGTATGGCAAATGAGGTCAGTTTGTTTGATCTACAAAGCATATTGATGAGGTCAAGGTCGTAGATTTAATTCCACTTCAATTAGCTTTGTCCCATTCCATTGCCATGGGCTGAATTTCTAAGTACAGCCATCAATCCAATAAATAAGTCCACACACAGGCCAAAGGAGAAATAATGAGAATATGTGGATTGAGCCATAAAAACTTATCACAACTTAAGGAAGAAAAAAACGGCATATAAGCCAGCAGCTAGGAGGTGGTTGAATAGTGACAAACTGGCTGGTTGTGAGTGCCAAGAGGATCTTGGAGGATGATACACAGGTGTTTAGAAAATCAAGGACTTGTTCACAAATGTAGGAGATTGTAGGGGATGAGGAGGTGTGCAGCCCAGGTCCCCCCTTCTCTGAAGGACTCTTTGCTCTAGATGCTACAAATGCAGTTGACACCAACCCTTTGGCTCTCAATGCTATCAAGGACTGCCTCAACCACAATGACCCCCTCACCCTCCCTGGGGCAGCCCAGATCCAATAACTGATTACTGGATGGGAAGCAGATACAAAGGCCTGGTCATGTCAGTCCAACTCTGGACAATTCCGAAGGGCCCTTCTAGCTCGTGAGCTCCCTGTGGGGTCATCTGGGGCTGTGCTTGGTTCTGAATGACAGCTCAATTTCTCCCTCTGTCCAATTTTGCTTCTTTCCCCTCCCTCCCACAGGAGTGGATCCCCAAGGGTCCTCCCTAACAAGCATTCTGGGTACTAAACTACAGCATAGAGCCTGCCTCTTGGGAAACCTGACTGCTGAAAACACTTTCAGTTTCTATTTGCTGTCAGGACTGGCTCCATAATTTGCAGGTTCCAGTGCAAAGTGAGCATGCAGGGCACCTTCTTAAAAAACTATTAAGACTTTCAAGATGGTGATGCAGGGCATTGAACCAAGTGTGGGGTCTTCTAAATGCAGACCCAGTGTGACGACACAGATTGCATACCCACTGAGCCAGCCCTGTTCCAGTGGAAATCATCGTTGTCATCGAGAATTCAGAGATTATGAAATCATATTTCTGATTATTTACCAGAAGAGATAATACCAAGATACGAGAAAGTACAAAGAGTGTGATAGATAGTTTTAGAGTCATGCAATTAGATTCCTGGTAATAAAGATTTGACTATAGTCATTGTATTAAACACATTGACAAGAAACATAATTTTGTGAATTACTCTACAAAATAGAACTGCAATAGCTAAGGCTATGAGTATGTGGAATAGAACAACTTTTATTTTAAATTGTGAACTTTAAGTACTTGTTTCACAATACGGTATTAATAAAATCAGAGTTGTTCTCATTGCACCACAAAGCTGGGAGGTGGTGGGCAGTGGGAGTTGAGATACATGACGGAACATGGAAACTGAAGATGTGGAAATAAATTGTGCTTTCTACACATCTTTGTCTAGGAGGAGCAGAGAAAATGACAGTCCATGCACTCCTAGAACTTAAAATCTAGGGATAGAGAGAAAATTTTAAAAATCTCACAAATAAAGACAAACTACTGGAGTGGTCGGTGCTAAGAAGAAGAAGGGAGTTATCTGTGAGTTAACTGAACAGAGATGTGGAACCTGGTGCTAACCACACAAAGGCCGTACGGCTCACCTGGGTGTTATTTCTCAGATTCTAGATCTGCTTATCATCCCTTCTGACATTCAGACTCCTGGCTGTTATTTCCCAGAAGATTTTGAAGTAATCTCTTTATATGAGCCAGAAAATATGCTTCCAAAATCATCACCATATCCACAACAAAGGGTGGTAAAAACCTGTCTAATAATCAATAAGACTTTATGGAGACAGAGTCACTAAACCACCTTCACTTTCTCTTCATGATAACTTTAAAGCTAGAAAAGCAATATTTTTTATTTAACTTTTCCTAAATGTTGTTTTTGTTTTTTTTTTTTTAAGCTGCTTCCAATTACCATTTGGCCCACACACTGGCACAACAGGGTTTAATACTAACTTCTTTTGGTATTTGGTAACTTTTTATTCAAGTTTTTCTTCTCCATGTGTTTAAATAGTATTTAATATAAAAACAAATTGTAATGTTGTAAGCTACATTCAGCTTAATTGTCAGACCAATTCACCAATACAGATTATCTATAAAATTATGTAAGAAAACCAGGAGCTGTGTCTTACCAAAATTAAGCATTTGTAATGCAAATGTGGTGTGTCAAATAGAGTAATGCACAAGATAATTAAGAAGATAGTTTTAATTAGGGTATTGCAATAGCAAGTGGAACAGCAAAGAAGGAGAGTTTTATAAAGAAAGCAAGGGAGTTAAGAGGGAGAGTGGAGATGTGTTTTACTTTGGAATGTGCAAGGACAGGGTGGTCCCTTGTGGTTAGCCATTTCCCCAAACAAAAAAAAATGGGGGGGGCGTGCAGCAGATATTTCATAACAGTTACTGCTTTCTGGGAGCACAGGACTTAGGTAAAGTTCAACATTGTCAGTTAAAGATGAGTCATGGTACAATATAGAGCGTGTCATAGATTCCTGAGTGAGGTGAGGAGAGGTTAAGAAACAGACTTCAAGGGCTCCTGTTGGGCATGTTCCCACAAATCAGGTTCAACTGTTCTCAGAAACACCTGATAAAGGTCCCATGTATTTTAGGGTGTCAAGTATTTATATAAAAGAAGAATTCTTAAAATGAAAAATATTAACGAAAGGGTTGAACCCTGAAAGTAATCAGTCCAGTGGGTTCCAAGAGGTTGGTGTAAGAAAATCCTTGGTTATGCAACACCACTCTTTCAGTTTCTTAACACTCTCAGGCTGGGACATTGATGGCCTTGGTGATGTTGTCTACAGTCTTAGTCCCCTCCCATATAGGGGCATGTATGAACGGAGCATTTCACCAGACTACTTTAGGGAGCCAGACAGTGGCTTGTCCAGGGCGAACTCAGGGCAGCGGTGGTCTGCAGCTGTGATGCAGCCTTCCAGGTTCCTACAGCCACCGGCTTCAGCTTTCAGGGCTTGCTCAGTTCCAAGGCTAGCTTCTAGACAACCAGGAGACCCAGCAGGGATCTGGGCAGTCAGGTTTTAGTCCTCAGTGACTTCAAATCAAGCGAAAGTGAGAAAAATTGAAAAAGGTAGTTTGGAGGATAGTAACCAGATATTGAAGAAAATGGGAAAAAAAGAAAAATTTGATAAGGGTTGTCAATTCGGGTAAGGTAATAGGATCCAGCCCAATTTGCAATTAAGCACCGAAACTGTTTTTCTATAGTGAGGGCAGAGGTCAATTAAATGTTTACCAGACGAGACAGAGTCTGCATATCCATAGGTTACCCTTCATTTACAAAGACGTACAAAATAGCTAAAGGACAATGAACAGCATTAGGATCTGATAATCCAGAAGAGTGTGCTATGGATGATGCCATTCTCCATTGAGACACATGACTTTTTTCTCTACAGCATTTTGACCAAAAGTATTCTCATAGAAAGATCGTTTTTAATCACAAAATAAGGCTGGTCTCCTTAGATTTGGCCTGATTATTTACACAGGTGCAGCAAAAATGATAATTTACCACATAGGTCGTCTTATGTTTGCTTTGCTGGAAGTATTTGTAAGGAAGCTCAGATTGGATATTTAAAAGTGCCTTAAGATGTCCAGGAATTCAAAGCAATAATTCAGCATGAGAAATTTGAGTGATCATTGTTCTCTTACTGAGTATCCAAAATATCCTAAGACTCCTGCCAGTAAGTCGTTTTACTTGCTCACCTATGAGGCTGAAAACCTTGTTAACCAGGTACTAGGCCAGTTTTCTAAGAAGGCTCATAAGCATTGGCTTCATAAAGTCAACTTTAGTTTTTTTAAAAGTGTCTGGTTGCATCTGATTAAATAAGCATCATTCTCAAATATGACATTCCAAGCAAGATCTTGGTTGCATAATAAATGTTTCTAATTATGTTCCTTTGACAACATGCAAATAACCACATTGTATAATGTGACTGTGTGCACATAACTATATTGCTATGAAAATAAGAACACTCAAAAGTTTCAGAATTCTGAGAGTCAGGCAGGGAGAAAAATATTTCATTTAAAAATGTTTCATTTTAGTTTGCAATAGCAAAGTCTACTAAATTTTTTTGAATTATAGGTAACTTAAGAAGAAAGGGGTTCCTTATATATCCATAAAAATAGAAAATCAAACCATCAATAATACTACACACAAAACCCACAGCCATCCCTTTTCAGTTCTATGTAATTAATGTGTGTTCCACTAGATCTTGGGTTTACATTCTCATGAATTCATCTACTTCTCAATTAGAGTTTGGGAAATACTGACACATTCCATGGGCAGGGCCTCAAGTTGATAAGATGAAGATGATGCCATCAGAAGCCTGTGCCAAACATATGTGATGTAGTGTTTGCAATTCCACGGGGTTCTCAGACGGTCCACGTTCGCTGAAGTCTGTACTTTACAACTAAAGTCTGTACTTTAGTTGATTACGAGAGCTTTAAGGGAAGTCTCCAAGTAAAACGAAATATCTGTAAATGACTAAAGTCTTAAAATGGCTGTGCGTAATGTCATAATGATAATTCTTAAAAGTGCAAGGTCTGATGAGACTTCATTACAACAATAATTCAATGGGCTAGGAAATTTGGTTGCTCTTGTAACTTGTACTGCAAGGTTATAAAGTCAACTGGAAAAGGTTTTAGAATATTGCTAAATGTAATCATTAACCCTATTTTCAGAAAAGAGGAGATATTATACCCAATTTATAAAAATGGCATCATCTTTACACAGGAAAAATTCAGATATTCCATATAATAATCTTTAGATGTAATATAATGCAAATATTCTAAGCTTATAGTTAGAACATATCAAGCATATAAAGTAAAAAAGGTACTAAACACCTGAGTATTGATAAAAATTTTACAGGCAATTACTCCAAAACCACTGGTCTAGAAGATATTAGATTCAAATTAAAGAGATAAAATTGTGACCAAATCAATACTTAAAAGAAATAACTGGGATTATGACTGAAAACATTACAATGTTGTTGTCTAATAATCCAGGTAAAGTAACACTAGGACTCTAACAAATAGAAACATATTCTGGACAGTGAGAGCCCTGACCAATCTGTAAGTAATTCCAATATAGCATATATTTTTTTAGATATTGATATTAATAACATTTTATCCATACTAACTTAGGGAAAGCTAAGAATCTTTCAATTTTACAAGGCTTCTCATGCACTAAACAATAGTAAGATATTAAATAAACTTAATTATTTCTGACACTTTTATTTTTTGCTTAAAGAACAAGCCCTTTGTGTCTTCCAGAGGCCATCTGGGAAATCTAAAAGACAATTTCGATGGGAAAAAAAGACCCGATTTGGGGAGGACAAAATATCAAAAGTCGTTAGAAAGTTTGAACAATTGAAAAAGAAAGAATCATGTGTTACTTAGAAACAATAACTGATTATCTATTTAACCAGAATGACAACAAAATATTTTAAAATTAAAATGCGTTAAGATGGCTATGAAGACCCATAGCTCTTTTGTAAGTGAATAACCTTTTTCTTCCCATAGATAATTAAGGGCATAAACAGTCATTATAAACCATAGAAGGTTATTTTGGTAAGATAGAATCTTTATTATCCAGGAATATCACACAGAAGATAAAGAATAATTTTTATAGCCTCTTTCAAACAGATCAATTATATAATAAAATTTCAGTAAAACAGAAAGAAAAACAAATTCTAATTTTGCATCAGTATAATAATACTTGATATTCAAGCTTTTCTTGAAAATCTTATAAATAAATCTGTCAAACCTTAGCCAGTTTGACCATGAAAGCCGAAAATTCTCTCTCTAATAACTTTCTTTCACTGTTTACATCCATTAAGATATTTTCCTACACTTTTATTTTTCTCATTCTAGAATAACCAGTGATTTTATTTTACAACAAAATCACTCTCTTTTTTTTCAACAAAAACTCATCCAGCACATATTGTATATAATGTTGTATCTCTCTTTCACTATTGCGACTGATTGAGTCTTATTCACATATATTAATTAAAAATTTAAAGGACAGTAACTTCTATTTCACAGAGAAAACTAGGAGTTGAACCACTGTGAACTGTCGCTCACACCAGCATTTTGCAGTAGGCCAGCAGGCTTATGACTACACATCTCACAACCTTTTATAGCCAGACACATCTCTTATCATACAACTCTTCACAGTGGCAAAACTGAACAGGTTCATGAGCAAATGCAAATATAGCACATAATAAATGAGAGGCAAAATGTGTACATACTTAAAATTATGCTTACTAATCAATGATTTAATATTTTATCTTTCTTAGAATGACCTAGGTATCTAATAAATGTCAATTAATTAACTCAATTTAGTATCATTCTAAGGTTTTAAGGAATTTGAAGATCTTGGAAATTGTCTTTAAGCTGACTTTATGCTTATAAAAGGAGAACTATTCTTATAATGTATAGCTATGTTAATGGGAATGAAGTCACTATTACTGAGAAGTTCTTTAAAACCCTAAGTGGATATATTTTTCTGAAGCAACCTATGTTACCTTGTTGAATGTATATTTTAGTTATCAAGAAAAATTATCCAGCTCTACAAAAAAGAATGAATTTGATAATATACACTTAACTATACAGTCATTTGTCAAAATCTTAAATCACTTTACATTTAATATCATGTTAAATAAGGGATTTGTTTTTACAGTTGACAGCCTAGAATTTTACACAGGCTACATTGTAATGTCAATAGTTAGATTAATGTGGATATGGCATATAAATAATGTACTTTTAAGAATAAATCTTTGGCTGTCTCAAATCACACATGCAATTCTCAAACCACCAAACCCAATGGAATAAGTCTTTCCACTTTCCACATAATTTGTTTTGTAATGAAGTCCTCATGTACACCAAAAAATTTAAGAGTTATTTTGCAATCTTATTGCATTAGATGAAAGAATAAATCACATCTCAGAATTAATAATAACATTATCTGATGAACACTTAAGAATCCATCCTCATACCTAGATAGATTAAATTAATAGTTTAATAATATATATAAATAGAGACTAAAAATTACTTAAATGTGTCACTTATTTTCATTTTGAGGTTTAGTTACTTTATTTAAATCAATTTGCTTTCAGAGTAAAGTATATAAATAGCTTTTAAGCTAAATGCATATTTTCATTTGTTTACAAAGTTGTTGTTTCCGTCTTAAAAGAAATGGTATTACTTTCCTGTAAATTCCATTCATAGTGGACCCAGGAGAATGTCCCTTAGAGGCAGCCAGTTAGGTGGCAAACTGAGAGCTGTAACCAGGGCTAATAAAAAGTTATGTAATAGAGAAAACATGATCTTGGAGGACATTTGGACATCTCTTTCACAGGGAGTAACAGAAGAAATATTCTTTTACAAAGGAATTTCAAGACGGGCTGGAGGGATATATCGTCTTAGAAGACATTTTGAATATAAATTGCATATACCACAGGACGCTGAAAAGAAAGTCAATAATATGAATTTGAAAGGCAACAGCGTATAAAAATAAATCTGACGCTTCGCTTCTCGAGTCAACAAGCTTGGGATCTATGAGGTTTTCAAAGAAATGGATGAGCAGTAGCTTGAGGAAAACATGCAAATAAGGGAGTCCCCAGGGCCCTGTGCAGTGACACTGTTCAAATAGGTGATTTTCTGCCTTCTGAACACACTGAAGACCTGTCAGGAGCCCTATTCGTCCCTTCTGCCATTTCATCTTCTTCGGGACCTGCCCCCACTCTCAGCCGCTGTCCTCTGATCCCGGCGCTATTCAGTATTAGGTTGTTGGAAATAGCATAGCTTACGTGGAGGCTCACACCACTAGGGCTTGCCACATTAAGGAAGAACTGGAATTACAGGATAACCTTTCAACTAAAATGTGTAAGAAAAAAATTCCTATGGCTAATAATAAATATATTGTGTAATACTAGCTATGCGCCAGATATTGGGAAAGGCACTTGTGGTACAAGGTGACATACTTCAATTCAACAAAATATTTATGAAGTCACTGTAATAACGTGAAAACCCACTGGGCTGGGTGCTACAGGCCTTCATAAAGAAGGAGCTTGTTATGAGTTGAATTGTGCTCCCCCCACCCAAATTCATGCGTTGAAGTCCTAACCTCCTATATTATTGATATATGAATGTGATCGTATTTGGAAATAGGTGGTTGCACGTGTAGTTAGTTAAGATGGGCTCATACTGGAGTAGGGCGGGCCTTAGTTCAATACGACTGATGTCCTCATCAAAAGAGGAAATTTGGACACAGACATGCACGCAGGGAGAACGCTATGAGAAGATGAAGGCAGAGATCTGGGTGGTACTTGGTGTACCAAAGATTGCCAGAAAACTACCAGAGCTGGGAGCAAGGCACAGAAAGAGCCTTCCTCTCACCCTCAGAAGGAACCGGTCCTGCCCACGCCTTGACTTTGGATTTCTGGCCTGCAGAACTATGACGCAATGAACTTCTGCTATTTAGGCCACAAATTGTGGCACTTTGTTCGAGCAGCCTAGAAAACTCATACAGAGCTTGACATTCGTTCTGGGAGAAATGAAACGCAAACACACCTCCATGAAATATAAAACAAGAATACCAGTTACAAGAGAAGAACAAAAGAAATCATACAGGGTTTTAAACTTCTGGATGAGGGTAGGTGGCTGCTGCAGATCAGAAACATCTCCACGGAATAGACATTTAAGCAAAACCTTAAAGCAGTTGACAGAATCGGAGCAGATGAGGTAAGAATGCATGTAGCGTGCAGAGGAGATTTTTGATTACAGCAAGACATTGAGTACAGAAAAATATGGAGCATGTGCATTTCCACAGAGTGAGATAAGGCCTCAGAGAAAAATTGGGGCTATTCCGCAAAGGCCTTTGAATATCAGGATGAGGAGTTTCTACTTAATTTGGAAGCAGTGGGCCTTTCAGTTTCTTAGAATACACACACAGCAAGCACACGCACACACAGACAAATGTGTGCGAGCACATGCACACAAACACAGGCACATACATGCATATAAATGAGCACTTTGATAGTTTAAGCCAGATTTACTGCTACTGGGTGTGTTTCTTGGAATTATCTGAAAATGCTATAAACAAGGGGTGTTCCCTATTAATTTATTTTTTTTATTTTTAGAAATGGAGTCTTGCTGTATTGCCCAGGGTGGCCTTGAACTCCTGGGCTCAAGGGATCTTCCCACCTCAAACTCCCGAGTGGCTGGGATTACAGGTTTGCGCCACTGCACCTGCTCCTGGTGGTTTCTGTGTTTCTTCAGCGGCCTGATCTTCTGAAGCATTTATGTATTGAATATTGTTACAGGTGCTGCGGTTTCAGCATTGGGCAAGACAAACAGAGTCTCTTCCCTTGTGGAGTTTACATTCTAATGGAGGTAAATACATAATAACAGATACATGGATATTTGATATAACATCAGTAGTGATAAATGCTATTACATGAAAATAAATCGAGGTGAAGAAAACAAAATGCTGGCAGTGTGCTTTACGGTAAGGCGATCGGGGAAGTTTCTAAGGGAGGAAGGTATTTTGAGCAGCGATCTGCAGAGGGAAGGGAGAGAGCCCCTGGCCTGTCTTCCCAGGGATGGGTGTCCCGGGAGCCACACTTACTCAGAGCCTGGGAAGCAAGTGTGCTTGGTGTTAAAGGGACAGCGGTGGCCGGTCTGAGAGAGAGAGATGGGGGAGGGAAAGTTGCAGAGGCAGAGAGTTTATAAAAAAATAAAATCTCAGCTCAGAAAAGTCATAGATAGAATTCATATCATTGAGTTTAAAAAGAAAAATAGACTAGAATGATACTGGAGAAGGTGGTTGTGGCGGAGAGAGCTAAGTGTCTCCATCTCAACCTGCTAAGGTGTGGGTGGTCCTTGGCAGTAACCGAGGCTAAGGGAGCCTATCGCATATTGGAGAACTTTTATGGGCCTGAACGTCCCCAGGGAATCACAGCAGGAGTTTCAGTGGGACAGGAGTGGGTGGCAGTCCAGTACAGGAGACACTGTCCTCAGATGACAGCTGTGAGCACGGCTAAACCCTTCAAAGGCCTCAACACATGGAGCAGGGGGTAGCAGTTTCATACTCCGATGGCAGTGATTTCCAGCAACGGGAGAACAGTCCAGAAGTCCGCATCCCCGCAGTTTGCACTTAAAGGAGTTAAGTAAATGCTCACTCGTCCCATCCGCCTTACAGGAGGGATCAGGACTGACAGGGTTTGCCCCTGGGTATGGAGGATCGAAACCTCCTGTATGAAACTGATGTGAGACGTGCTGGAGACAAACTGCTATTTTACAGCTTCTTGTAGTTGTAGGTAGAGATGATGCAGGGTGGCTTTCTGCACCAGTGTGCTACGGCTGCCGTAACAAAGTACCACAGACAGGCAGCACAAACAGTTTTATCACAGTCCTGGGGACTGGAAGTCTGAGGACAAGGTAGCAGCCGGGTCGGTTTCCGCTGAGGCTCTCTCTTTGGCTGGTAGACGGCGAGTCTTCTCCCTGTGTTTTCCAAAGGCCTGTCCTCCGCGCGTGTCTGTGTCCCGGCATCCTCTTCCTTTAAAGCCACTGGTCATATTGCAATAGGAAACGCCCATATGACCTCATTTTATCATAACTACATCTTTAAAGACTCTATAATCATAGTCACTTATGAAGTACTGAGAGTTTGGACATCAGCATATGAATTTGGGGCGGGGGACACAATTCAGTCAATTCATCCCATAACACTTTCTATTTATGAAAATGCATCACTAGTTATGAAAGGGTCAGTCAAACTTACCTCATGGGCCTGTGTTCAGTTACAGACACCTTCTCTTCATCCTTTCCACTGCTACCCCTCAGCCCTGGCCCCTGTGCCCCTAGGCACTTGTGAACAAAACTCTTTCCCTGTCACTTCCGGTGGTGTGGATGGCTCCTCACACGTGCACATGGCAGATGAGGATCGTGTCATTTCATCGCCGAGATGTGGCTTGTCTGACTCACTTGACAGGCTTAACTGGCTGCTCACTAATACAACACTAATCTAGGATTTGGAGAAATGTGGGATCCACCAGATCAGGACATGCAAGAGTGGATTCCTGCAAGTTTAAGTGCAGCCAGGTGCCTGGTGCGTGTCAACGCCAGAGACAAGAAGGCAGCTGGCAGGTGAGGGCTTCAGAAGTAGGCTGCAGACATGACACACTGGTGCATGGGAGCCCCAAAGGAAGAACAGAAGAAGAAGGGAAACATGAAAGGACGGGAACTGCCGGCCCTTTAATTCTCCCTGCATTCGACTCCCCAGGAGAAAAGAAATTGGAGGTTAAAATGGAAATTTAGACCTCGTTTCAAAAGCTATGAAGGAAAAGAAAGGGTTCTTATGAAGATTTTTCTTTCTGGGATTTGTTTATAAGAAATAAAGCATTTGCCAGATGAAAAGTACTGTGGGAGCTGTTATTATACATTCACCACGAATAATTCTAAGATATTTTTGCAGTCATATAAGCCTCAGAGAGAAAAAAATTACAGCTATGTGGATGGCTCGTTTTGGCAAAAAATAGTCAGATAAGAGGTTGCAAGCCTGTTGAAAGAATTCAGAGAATAAGACTTTAAATATGCCTGTGCTAGATACAATTCTCTTTGGAAATAAAACATCTGCCAGAAAGGTATTGATTAGACTACTACACGATGTGGCTAGGGGAACAAAAAACAGTATAATATGTTTAGTGCTCCCAATAAATGCGACAGTGTGATGAGAAGAATGGAGAGCTAATTAGGGAGTTGACTAAAAAGATTTAATTCAAAAACTGAACTGAAAAGGAGAGAGAGGACTCAGTCCCCTACTCATTCTTTCAAATTTAGAATCAAAAAAAAAAAAGAGAGACAGAGATCTACATAGCTCCTATAAATGTTGTTTTGGCTAACACTTCATTTTGGTGACACACTTAAGTGAAATGTTACAGGATAAAGTGTAATTAGTATAACGTGTCAGAAAGGAAGCTATGAAATCTGTTTGGTGGAGGGTCCAGAAGCAACCAGGAAGAGAGCTTTTAGACACTTTGAGTTTTTTTAACAGCTTGAATAAAAAGGAAGTGGCCACAACTGATCGTATAGGAGAAAGGGAACATTTGCTAGTCTTTCTCCTTAGAAGAGATGCTCATTATCTCCGGAGTGAGAAACGAGTGCAGTGCATGTCCAAGTGAGGCGGATATGTCCCCATGGCTGCTAACCCAGGAGATCCCCGAGGGAGTTATGCGCTTGTGTTGGGGCTGCCATAGCGAACTACCATGCCCTGGGTGGCTTAGACAAAAGGAATTTGTCTCACAGTTCTGGAGGCTATAATTTCAAAATCAAGGTGTAGGAAAGGTTGGTTCCCTGTGAGGGCTGTGGGGGACGATCTTTCCATGTTCACATGGTGTTCTTTTGTATGCAAAAGACCTGTGTCCAAGCTTCCTCTCTCATTAAGATCACCAATCATACTGGATTAGGACCCACCCAAATGGGCTCACTGGAACCCAGTGACCTCTGTAGAGACTGTTTCCAAATAAAGTCACCTTCTGAGGTACTGAGAGTTAGAACTTCAACAGATGAATTTGGAGAGACACAAATCAAACCCTAACGGGGAGACACACTGTGTGCATTAAAGAACACAATCCATCTCCTCATCTGTGGATTCTACTGATTTCTTCCTCATCACTTTCGATTTCCTGTGGGATGCCTTTGCGAGTATTAAACCAGCCAGACCCTGTGGGGTAGCAGCCGTCTGTCCCATCCTCACCGAGGCCTTGGACAGAGCCTCCCACACACCTGCCTGAGCTGCCGCGTTCTCCAGTACAGACGTGGTTTTCTCTGTCCTGTTTCTTAAGCAGCTAAGTCTCCCTCCTCTGTGCTTAAATAGTAAATCCCTAGTACCCACTAAAAAAGAGACTAAAAGCAATGCTGCCTTTTGATTCCAGTATCTCTGAGACATTTTAGATTTTAAACTAAAAGGACCTGAGCTAAGGAAACACCTCACTGTATTACCTCAGAATCATCACTTTCAAAACACTCCACAGATGCCCCAGCCGTGCTCAACTGTGTCTAGATCTCAGAGCATACATAGGTGTGTTGACGGGTGACTACTGTATCCCCAAAGGAAAAATCACACAGATTAATTTATAGAAAAATTAGATCTTGCTATTAGCTAATATTGTGTCAATCTATAATTAACCTGTTCTTCATTAATGGGTAAGAAAATTTATAGCACGGATAACAGTGGCTTTCAGAGCTATTGTATTGAAATGGTACAATAATTACAAAAATAGTGGCCAAATAAAAGTATTATGATTGTACTGGATTGGGGGCTTGGAAAAATACAAGAGAAAAAGGTAGGGGAAAAAATATGGATTCTGTCCGAAGGTACGCTGAAGAATATGAAAAGCTTTTCTCTTTGGCAGGAATCGCAAGGACACCACGGCAGGAAATGTGACAAGCAGCCTCACCCAAGAAGGGACTGGCTAAGTCCACGCCATCAGCGGCACAGGCACTGGAGTGAGCAAATGCCTTAACACTTGATCGAAAGAGAGTGAGACTCTGTATTCTTCAAATATATGCAGACTATAGTCACACATCATGTGCGCCATTGTAGAGTTCAGTTGTACAAGAAGTTGTTCTGTGTGTGCACCGATGTGTAGACACAATGGAAATAAAAGTAACACCTAAAATCAGAGTAAGAAGGAAGCCTGAAACTTCGAGGGGGTCTTTTGTTTTGTTTTGAGACAGAGTCTTACTCTGTCTCCCAGGCCAGAGTGTGGTGGCATCATCATAGCTCACAGTAACTTCAAACTCCTGGGATCAAGTGATCCTTCCTCCGTAGCCTCCTGAGTAGCTGGGACTACAGGCGCTCAGCTAATTTTTCTATTTTTTGTAGAGACAGGGTCTCTCTCTTGATCAGCTGGTCTCAAACTCCTGGCTTCAAGCTATCCTCCTGCCTTGGCCCCCCAGAGTGCTAGTATTACAGGAATGAGCCACTGTGCCCGGCTGTGAGATGTCTCTTTAAGAGGACTTTATTTTTTATTTTCTTTGTAGTGACTCTGGTAAAGAGGGAGCATCATAAATTAGGAAACTCTTAACCGGTACATGAGAGTTCTGGTTCCACTCCACACATAATGTGACTTTGAAGTAGCCCCAGATATAAATATCACCAGTGTTTTAAAGGGACCCTGGGAAAACATTCCCTAAATTCCTTTAATATTTAACTTATCTTATTTGTCACTGAGTGTATCAGTATAAAATGACATCACTTGCATAAAATCAGAAAACACTTTTACTAAAGTTAGAAAAATATATTAATAAAAACTTATGATTTCTTGTACTATATCCTTGCATTTGTTGCAAGAAGTGGACAAAAATTTAGTAAAAACCAGTTGGGTTTAGTTTCTAAACTTACTTTGGCATTGTTAACAAGGGAAGGTCAGTAATTAACTTCTGCATTTCACTTAAAAAAAAAATCATTAAGCACCTCTACCAAGGGGGAAAGAGCGAAAGTGAAGAGCGTGTGGAGTCATAAATTAAATGCGAGGATGCCCATGTCTCCACAGCATGTTCAAATGCCACTTTACGGCACAAGCAGAGGCGCGCATGTGAGGAGGTGGGTGAAGCAATCATATTTTGTGAATTAATTTCAACTGGAATGTCTTGAGAGAGGAAGAAGGAAAAGGTGTTAATTCATCATGAAAGGTAGGAACAAGTGTTTAGATATGACAAAGACCAAATTAGATCCAAAACAGGGTGACATTTCTCCTAGAAATTTTCTCTAATCTGTTAATTTTTTTTTCTTCTATGGCAGGCTGAGGTCTAAAGGAATAAACTTTTATACTTGTATTATAATTATAAAGTGCATGCCATTCCTCCTGGTCTAGCCAGACTGAAAAAATCTCTAAGGACAGATGTCTTAGTCTGTTTTCTTTTTCTTGCGGCATGGGCAATTTATAAAGAAAAGGAATTTATTTCTTACAGCTATGAAGGCGGAGAGCTCTGAGGTGGAGGGGCCACATCTGGTGAGGGTTTCTTACCGGTGGGGACTGCACAAGTCCAGCATTGGCACAAGGCCTCGCATGGCTAGTGGGCGGACCAGGCTAGCTCACGTCTCTCTTCCTCTTCTTATAAAGCCACCAGCCCCACTCCCATGAGAACACATTAATGCATCAGCCCATTAATCCATGAATCCACTAAACCATGAAGGAATTAACCCATTCATGAGGCCTCTGTTCTCTTGACCCAATCACCTCTAACAGGCCCCACCTCCCTAGATTACCACATTGGGAATTAAATTTCAACAGGAGTTCTGGAGGGGACAAATATTCAAGCCATAGCAACAGAATATGACTGATGAACTACGTGTCCCTTAAAACACATAGGATTCCACCTTATAGAGCTAGCTGGCCAGGTAGATAAACAGCTAAAATAGAGAGTGTGAATGATGCAAGGAAAATATTACAGAAACAGTGATCTCAGGATATTGTTTACATGATTGAAGAATGTAAACCCCTTCTTACTGTGTTGGAAATAATGCAGAAATTATGGAAGGCATTTGCAGAAAACAAGCAGAGGAGTAAAGCAACACATTAATTGGAGCAGGGATCACTGTGGGTCTTGTAAACTCTGATTCGACAGGTCTGAGGCGGAGCTGGAGATCTGCAAGTCTAACAAGGCCCCTGGGGACACCAGCGCTGGTGGGCTTGAACCACACTGTGAGCGGGAGGAGACCAGTGTACATCACTGATCCTTAAACTTGCTTGTAAGTTTTCAGAAATGCTGCCTGCTAGATCCCACCCTCACGCTAACTGATGTCATGGGTATGGGGTGTGAGCTGGGAATCAGGACATTTCTTACCTAGGGTGTGATTCCATGTGCAGAGACCTTAGAGATTCCCAGTGTAGACTATGCTCTGCTTTTCAGAAAATAACCGAATTATTGTTTAGAGAAAGTGAGTTCTTCTAGAGGCCATTTTTTCCCCATTGACAGCTAAAGCATTATGATATTTTAAATACACATTTCATGTATTTTCTCTGTTTTGGGTTGCCCATGTAAACTCTTTAATTAAACTATAAATTTTGGTTTTATGATTTTATTTTCTTGGACAATATAGCGGATGGAGCATTTGGGATAAGACATTTACCTCCTGAAACATTTCAAAAAGAATGTTTAGTAGTAAAGTGCTCAAACAGATAACTAACGAAAGGTCGCAGGTAAACTTGAGGGATAAAAAAGGTAGACTCTAGGAAAAGAAAAGAAATGACATGATTTTCATTACTAAAAAATTCATTATTCTGAACAAGGCAAGAGCAGAAAAATAACAAAATATGAATGCTTGGATTAGCATTTTAAGGGACTCTTTGAAAGCTTTGAATGTTCCAAGAATATACAGTGACTACTTTTCACATATCGATCTGCAAAGTGCTGACTATTTAGTTATTTACACTGCGAGTGCTTTGCTAAGGGGGGAGGAAAAACCCCACAACTTTCACTTATTGAATTAAAACCTGAAAAATGCAGAGGTCTGGTTAAAACTTCCTATGACCTCAGTAATTTCAAGTGTTAATAGCCTCATGCCATTGAAAAGATACTTTTTTATTTATAGATATCGGAGATTTGAATAAGAAAGGGTTTTATACAATGAAATACAAATTGTAAAGGATTTTACTAGAAGAGGAAAAATGTAAATGAGAGAAGCAAAAACAGAGCAAGGAAAGAATGGAACTCACTGACTGAGATTTCTCCTCCGCCATGAAATATATATGCAGCAGCATTTAAGCCTCTCAGCCAGCCTGGAGGGGAGCTTAACATGCAGGCAAAGATATAAAATGTAACCAAAATGTTTGTACCCTCATAATACCCTGAAATAAAAAATAAATTAAACAGAAAACATGCAGTTCGATGGAAGCGCTTAGGCCACCCGATCACTAGTAAATAGTAGAGCTCTACTTGTCAGTGTCACACCATGGAGGGAAAATATACAGGGGTGTGACTCAGTAAGGGTTCGACCAGAGAAACAAAACCAGCGGGAGAAGTGAGTGGGCGATATGGATTAAGAGGTTTATTGCAAGGACTCAGTTCTGTGATAAGGAAACTCTCTAGGCAAGTCCGAAATCCACAGGACGGTTGGTCAAGAAGAGTCCAGTGGAAACTCCTCAACAGGGGCTAAAGCTGCTGTCGCCAGGCAGAATTTCTTCTTCTTCAGGGAAACCTCAGCTCTTCCCCTAAGATCTTTCAACTGAATGAATCAGACCCAACCTGATAATCTGGGATAATCTCCCCTCCTCACAGTTAAACCGATTATGGGCTCCCATCACAACTGCACGGCCACTTCACAGCAGCACCTAGACTACTGGGGGTGGGTTAGCTGGGGACTGTGGCCGGGACAAGCTGACTCATGAAACTGACCATCTCTGCGCCTTTGAATGTGGGCGTGGGTGAGGGAGCGGGAGGGGAGAGCAGTAGCCTCAGTGAAAACTAGAAACAGGGAGAAGTAGGAAGAGAAGAAAAGAATACTGAAATAGAAAAGAGAAACCGTTGAAACGACATGAAAATAACATTGGGATGGGATAACAAAAGCACAGTGGAAAGGTGGGGACTGCTGAGAAGAGACCCAGAGCTCAGCTGGGGGCAATGAGCTTTGTGATCCGATGACCAGTCCCTTATCGTCAGTGACCTGTTTGATCCCAGCTTGGACTCGAAGGAAGAAGTTCTCTAAATTCTGGAAGGAGTAATGTTTCTACGAGAATTGAACCTAAGTCTGTTAATAAAAGTCTGACTAGCACCATTTTGTGGCAGAGGGGGTCTGAAGGGGTTGTCAGTCGTTCTGTCCTGTGAACAGTGGCACAGAACAAATCAGTTGCAGTCGGGGAGCAATTCCGTCTTCCAAAGACTCCAGACCCCACTCCCTGAGATTGAAGCCCGTTTGCCAGGCGCGCTGTGCTCCAGGGCACAGGCAGGCAGGGCATCTTCAGGTACAAACTTCCGAAAGGCTGTGGACTGGTTGCTCCAGCGAAGTGGGATGGAATGACAGCACCGCAGGGCTGACCGAACCCTCAACTCCTTCACTCTGGGCAAAACGCGCCCTCTGCGTGGAGACTCCTGCTTCCCGTGTGAGGGGTAATCTAGCTCCTTCTAGGGCACATCCCCCGTTAATTCAATCTCTGGCACCTGGCTTGCATGTCCCTCTCCCCTGAACCTTCCCATCAATCAACCTGGAAGAATCCTACCTTCTGGCAGAGACAGTCTGTCTGGACCGTTTTCCAGATCCTTCCAGATCCTTAACTCTGATCATTCTATCTCCACGCCCTCTCCTGGCCATACTATGGACTTTGTCTGCATGTGGAAACCTTTCATTTGTGAAACCTTGGACACTTAGGCTAACGTCTGGCCTTGCCATTCTTTTACATTCAAATTCCTGCAGCATTTTTTCGCATGCCTTACAGAGCTCCTCGTATCTGATTCCCCCAACTTTTTCACCACCCTAAGCCCATTTGAATCCCACGTTGAACACTTGAACTGCTTCCTCTCTCATCCTAAATGGCTTTCCTTCTGAACTTTCCAGAAACCTACCTGACATACCCTGTATTTCAGGATCGAATTTATAATTTTCCTGTTCCCTTCTATTTGAATCATTTTGGTAGCTAAAATCTATAATCCCAAATGACTGATCCATTGCAGCATTAAAGAAGATAAATTCATATTACCAAAGTTTATGTTTGCCTAGTATATTTCAAAGGGAAGCTTGGGTTTCTGTACAATGCTAGGGGAAAGGTATGGCCACAAGTGCGCATGCAGGGACAGATGAACAGGCTATGGCCTTGGCAGGTACTCGACTCTGGTGCTAGCCTGGGCAGTTCAGGTCCCCTCATAGGGGCAACCAGGGCTGCACCCCTCTTCCAGATGACCTGAAGCCATCTGCCCTTGGGGAAACTGAGACACTGAGGAAGTAGCCCTCAGCTCTTAAACTATGTCACATTTTTATAGCCTTTTAAATGTTTTTTTAATGCATTTAATTTAGAGAAATAACATCTTTTGCTATCATAAAGTGACATATTTTAAGGAGTACATTTATAAAGAATGTACTTCATCAAAAATTAAAAATTAATAATGACATAGAATTTAACCATACCACCACAGCAAATTCCCAGATAACTTTGAGTTAAAAAATAAAAAGTTATATAAAGCAATAATTACATTGATAATAATTCTGATAGGTTTGTTGGGAATTTTTTTTACTGTTTGTTCTTTTCACAATTCAATATTCCTCACTTCGAATTGATTGAGTTAGAGTTAGGTATGTAAACAAGTCAGCAACTACACTTGGTGTTTTAAAGCTACAAGCTGGGTTGTCAGTATATCAATTGAAGATGAAAATTGATTTTAATCCCTTTTTCCTGAAAACTCTATGGAAAATCAAATACCTAGCACACCAGCACTTGGCATATTGATGGTTAGATTCAGAAAACACACCCTTTCAGCTAAAAATTAGCCTAATATATCACCGAACTATCAAACACAGCAGCTTTTTGTCTTTGGCAATGCCATAAAAATCGGATAAAAAATTGTCAGGTGATATCTGTGGAGAAATAGTTTGAATTCTACAGGATACATATGAGGAACACAGTAATATATTAGGATATTGTTTATATGCTTGTTTTTGTGTTTTATTTTACTTACTTTTCTATGACTTAGTCTTAACAACTGTTCAGGCAAATTAGAAAGGAGAAGGTTAGGA
>NW_012151396.1:4792136-4800413 GCF_000956105.1 Propithecus coquereli | reverse complement strand
GAGCTTCACTTTTGCTGACACCTTTACCCAACCCCTTAACAGCGCCCCCTGCTATCCACCAGGACTGTGTTCTGGTACCAACACAGAGCACTCACACTGCCCTATTAAGATCTGTCTTCCCCACTAGTCTGGAGTTTCTCGAGCTCAGAAACGACGTCTCTTCAGCCTTTTGTCAGCATTTAGCACGGTGAGCAGAACGTCGTAGAAACTCGAAATACAAAATGTTTCAGAACTAGAGAGAGGTGATGGCTACACAACATCATGAATGCACAAAATACCACTGAGTTGTTAACTTCAAAATGATCAATTTCATGTTATGTGAATTTCACTTCAATAAAAATGAAAAAGAAAAAGTATATTTGTCTAACTGTTCATTCAAAACATTTAGATTCAGTGGGTGAATAAAACTTGAATTTAGAAAGACACTTGGAAACATTTTAGAGGTCAGATTCATCTCATTTGGTATGGAGACTGTTGCTGAACGCACATAATCTCCTCACACTTGTTTGAATTGCCAAAGACTGTTATCACAGACTCCATTGAAAGGTTTAGCTCTGAGTAAGTGACAAGAAGAGAAAATTTTTATGTGAATTTGTTTGGGATGAGGTCATGTAGCAAGTGACTAAGCCATACGTTTGCTTATAGCTAAATGAGCCAGCTTACATAATAGCAATTTATAAACTCTAAAGCCCTATCCAAATACACTGTAATATTTATGATAATTATTACAAGAATATTAGGTAAAGCTGAATATTGTCTTGGCTAATGCTCAGAGACCCTGTAAATTACATTAGCCAATGTATATACTTTCAGGGAAAGCATAATTTATTATTTAAAGCAATTATCAATTACATTGTTATTTCAGAGGCCATTTAGTATAAGGGATACCTTAGGAGTTGAAGACTTAGCTTTGAGTCACAATAATGCCTCTTACTTAACTTCCGACTGTAGCTATATTACACACGCTCACTGAGCTTTCGTTCCTTGTAAGTTATTATCAGTTCCACATATGTTAAATTGTTTGAAGTCAAACAGAAGGAATGACCTGTATCTTCAACAAATATGTAAAAATTGTGGGATTTTAAAAATAGAAACAACAGAAATTAGAAATAAAAGAGAGAAAAAGAAAGCTTTCCTAACTTCATAGTCTTTTTTTTAGCTGCTACGTCCATAGTTAAATATCTGTAATTCACTTTTCGCGGGGGGTTCTAGAAAGAAATTTTTTGAGCATCTACATAAAAAGAATCAAATGCAACTATAATACTTATTCTTTCTTTTTTAAAAATTTGCATTTTATTGTGGTAACAACTTCAATTCATTTTTTAGATGAACAAAGTGAAGAGGTGATTTATATCTCAAATTACATATTAAGTTAATAGCAGAGCAAATCAATATAAGTATTTCAGCTTCCATAAGAACTTTTTCTAAAGGTGTCATTTTCTCTCGTGTTTTCTATTTATCTTGAAAATCTTACCTCTTCATGCTGAATTTATTTCAGGGAACTTCTTTATAACTTTTAAAAATGGACAGAAGAATAAATTAAAACTTGGGGTATTTTTAATCTTCACAACTTTATTAAACCTCCCTAATATGCTTGTTTTTATTATTTGAATGTTGATGATGTAGTATTTTAATTTCCATATAAAAATAGCTAGAATGTATCTAACATTATGCCTTTTCATACACTGAACTGGATGATACATTCACATAGATATTTTGTAACTACGGTATGAAAGTTAAAAATTTTTAACCTCTCATTTAGGACTTTCTCCCTCTGCTTATACAAAAAAAATAAAAAGAGAGAGAGGGGGGTTTGAAGTAGCATTTCAACTTGAAATCTCAGAAATAACACCGCAAAAGACCTGTTTCGCTTATCTTACATTGGAGAACTCTCTTAGATAGTTAGTGGCTATTTATATGGTAATTGCTCCCCAATATATGTCTACTTTTTCTCTTTTCAGCTAGATTCCATTTTCACCTAATAACACCAGTCGTGAACGTACCGTGTGAGTACAAATGATCTTCATGAATAGTACTGAACAAATCAATAAAACGTTCAAGTTTGGCTTAAGCTGAATGCTTCACAGTTCATGAATTAAAATGAGATGAGAGAATACTGGTGAAGAGTAGGGCATTACTTTTCTTTTCTTTTTGTGATTCTTTGGGAAAATCAGCCCTCATGTGGCAGAAACACCTCCTCCACCGTCAATGTTCCCCTCTCTTCCAGCCCCGGCAAGCCTCTTGGTTCCACTTGAGAAGAAGATATGGAGATAACAGCATCAGCAAAAAAAATTCGTGACAATTTTCCCCACCTTTAGTATATTGAACTTACAGATTTCATCTGCTGCATATATATTAAATTAAAGAAAAAGAAGAGGAAAAAACCAGCCACAGTTATAACATGGAGGAACACTTTGAAAAAGAAAAGGGAGGAAGAAAACAAGAATACTTTAAGGTTTATATAGTCAATCTTTCTTTAATAAATATTTGTTGAGCACCTACTATGATGTCAGTGCAGGCTTTTATTCTACTGAGAACGTAGCAGCCAATAAGACAGGCAATGTTAGTTCTCTCTTTATACAAGCAGTATATATACATTTAAATACATGTGATGATTTTTAAAAGAGGTAATTGTTCTAAAAAGAGACAAAAGGGTGGTATGAGCAGGAGTGCTTGGAGGAAGGTCATGCAGCCTCCTGGAGGAGGAGTGTTTGAACTGAGCCGAGAATGAGAGTGAAGCAGCAGCTGTTACTATGCAGAGGATGGGTTACCTGGCACCGGGACTGTGTGTGCAAAGGCCGCACGTGTGGAGCTGGCACTTTGAGTGAACAAACAGAAGGCCAGTGGGCCTGGAGGACAGCGAACTGGGAAAGAGGGAGAAAAAGACGAGGTAAGACCCAGGGACTTTGGACGAGTCATGGTAACAAGGCAATGAAGAGGTTTCATTAAACAAACAAACAACAAATATGTTCGAGGAGCCTAGCAGTGTCCTGCGCGGAACAGGAGCTTAGCAAACCTGAGACCAGGGGTTTCCAACTCTGATTGTGCAATGACGTCGCCAGGGCAACTTTTTAAAGTGCCTCCATCCTGAAGATGAAAATTGCCAGGAGTGGGTTGGCTGGGCCATGATCCTAAAATGCAGCAAAGGCTTATGCAAAACGTATTTTGCAATTTTCTGGGAAACCTGGTCTGTCTGGACTCAGACTTGGAGTGATTTGGGACAGCTCATGTTAAACAGAAGCAGCTGCTCTTTCCTAGTTTTCCAGGGCAGAGGCTGTGATTTCCTCTCACCTTCCCCCATGCCGTCCTTGCAAACACAATCCTATACTCTCTGCCCACCAGGCTATCCTTCAGGAGGGGTGGATTCTGCTCCCAGAGCAGAATTTGGTCTTACTTATGCATTGCAACTGAATATAGTTTGTTGTGTTTTTTTTTAAAGTTTGTTTTTCTTAAACTTCCTGTTCCCGGATGCTCCACACCCTCAGATAATGTCAGTTAGGAGACACAAAATGTCTTTTGCCTGCAAATCAAATCATTCATTCACAATATTTTATGTGGAGCTTGACAAGATATTTCTAAAATTTACATGGAAATGCTAAGATCCCGAAATAGCCAAAGCACTCTTAAAGAAAAATGTGGGAGGACTCGCACTGCCATATATAAAGCCAAATTCTAAAGCATATGGTTCTGATGCAAGGGTAGATGAGAGAACAGGGGAAAAAAATAGAGAGTCTTCAAATAGCCCCAAGTAGATTTGGACACTTGATTTACGACACAAATGGCACAGCAGAGCAGTGAGGAAATGCTGCCCTTTCATCAATGGTGTGGGAACCAGAGAACCTCCTCACAAACAAATAAAAAGCATGTGAACACTGTTGTATAGCATTCACAAAAGATTAGGTCCACAGAGATTGTACATATACTTGCAAAACCCACAAACACAAACTAACCAACTAAGAAAGCAAATAAATAAATTTAAATTAAATGAATAGAATATCTTCATTACTTAAGGATAGAAAAATCTTTAAGCAGAATACAAAAAATACTTATCATACAGAAAAAACTATAAACAGCACGGCATTAAACATAATATCTTTTGTTCACCAAAATCCAGCATTAAGGAAGGAAAAAGATGGTATTTGAAACACATCACCAAGCCCTATTTTAAGAATGCACAGAGAACTTCATTTCAATAAGGAAAAGTAAGAAAACTCATGAGAAAATAGGCTAAAACCAGAAACAAGCATAAGCAAACATATGCAAACATAAAGCTGGATACTTGAGTGATTCAAATGGTCAGTGTACGTATGGAAATGTGCTTAAGCTCCTTAGTAACCAGAGAAATACAAATTAAACAATAATAAAATTCACTCTCCATTCATAAGAATGGCTAAAATTTAAACAACCAGAGGATGGCACAGAGAGGGAATCACAGGAACTCTCATGCATTGATGGTGGATGTATAAAGTGTTATACCAATTGCAGAAAATGGCAGATATTGATTAATTTGAAGACACATATGCCCTAAGACTAAGTGATTCATTCCTCACTGTATACTCTGAAAGAAAAAAAAATCTGACACTCATTAAAATAGTAAGGAAGACTTTCTTCAAGGTTGTTGCAATAGGGGAAAAAATTTTGCTCAACTCTCGATATGCTAAAGACAACTGGGGATTTATAGCCAAGGAGCAGCATGAGGGGTCAGTGTGTAGAAATTACTAAGGCAAGACATCAAGGGTAGGTGGATCTTGCTAAACTGGCCCAACTGGTTTCTTGCTAACTGCAAGCGAAGCACTTAAGACATACAGGTGATCAGATGTCAATGGTGGGGGTTTCTCACTGAAGTGGGTTAGCAGGATTCTGGCTAAGCCTGGGCTGGGCAGGCCAAAGGCAGGATGAGGGCCAAGGACTAGGCCTTGTTGAGAAGAGGCCTCAGAGAGGCCTGAATAAGGTTGGTCAAGGAGAGAGGCTTTGTCAATTCTCAACAAAAACATAGGTGTATGTGCTCTGGGAGAGATGTACATGTGAATAATTGCCAACATTTCAAAATAACCTAAATGTTGATCCACGGAAGCATGAATAAATAAATTGTGGTACATTCATACGTTACAATACTTCACAACTTTGAAATGAATGACCTATAGTTACACCATGAATGAATATCCAGAGTGTTATGTTTAGTGTGAGCAAATATGGAAGGTAAAATATATACATATGTGTGATTCCATTTATATAAAGTTAAAAACTAGGCATGGTTATACTATAGTATTTTGGGATGTACACTTGGGTAGTAAAAAGAAAAGCAATGAATTGATGATATAACATTCAGATAAGTAGGTAATTTTCAGAGGTAAGGAGAGTTCTGACAGAAACAGACGTCTGAGGGCATGCAGGTTTTCTGTCAATATTCTAGTCCTTGCTTTCCGTGGTAAGTATGTATGTGTTTGCTAGGTAATAACTCAATAGCTGACCATAGTTCTTTAATGTACTTTTCTGCATTAATTTATATTTCATAATAAAAAGGATTGACAAATCTATTCAAATGTATTTTAAGCATTTTAATAAATATAATATTTAGAATTTTGTTTTCTGATAGCTTTTAAGAGAAACTTTTCTAGTTATTTTTCATATAAAAATCATATACACCACTAATTATAATACCACCTATATCTATTTTGTTCCTATTATTCTGTTAGGGACAGGAAAACAAGTGAGAGGTAACGGAAATCAGAAAAACAGAAAGGAGAAAGCAATTATAGAAAGACAATAAGGAGGAAATGGTTGCAGAAAAATAAATATAATAAAGAACGGGGTCATTAGGCCACGGAGCACTGACCACCAGTCAGAGAATGGAAACGGTACTCTCCCCATAGCAGGTATAACATAACCTTTAAGTTGTGTCCATACCTGGAAGGAATTCAGTCCCCAAAACAGTGACGTACAGATAGTTATGAATAATTATAACTGACCTTTACCTAAACTACTAGCATATAAAAGGAAAATCATAGAAGTAGACAGTGTCTTCTCCACTCATGGAGACAGAACCATTTCCCCTTAGGAAACGTTTTTCGCTTTGCACTCTTAGACTTTCCTTACAATAAACTCTTCACACGTACTTGCTGAGTGTCTGTCATCTCTCTCTGTCACGTGGGCCAAGGCTTGTGATTCTTCCAAGCCCAGAGCCCAAGAACTGGGGCAACACTTCAGAGTCCAGCTGTGAACAGGACCGTGACAATTCCTTTCCTGTGCATGTGTTATACTATAATTTTTAAACAGGCAAGTTGTACTGCTACGATCGTGCCTTCTTTTGGAAAAGAAGAAGAAAACTCCAATTTTCATATTTCTTTCCAGGATTCTTAATTATTGACCTAGTGAAATTCCAAAATGCTTTATTTTCATTATCTTCTAAATTCTCTACTTCCTTAGTGAAATACTGTCTTTGTTAAATCCTCTAAGACAGACATAGTATGACCAGAAATCTTCATGTCGATGACTTCAGTGGTTCTGGAAAGGCCTTGACAAATAATCAGGCATCCTTTGCTCCTATTACCAGTTTCTAGTCGAGAGTGTGCCTAAATTCTCCCAGATCAATGCTACTTTACGTTTTTGAAATTGGAAATTGCTAGATATCTTGCTTTGATTTAGTGACATTAAAAACTTGTCTAAAAACATCATATCAAATAAATAAATCATTTAATTATAGCAAGTTTTATGTATATATTTTTTCATGACTGATACTTTCATTGTGCTTTTGGAAAGTTGAAAACATTGGTGGGAATTCCTGTCTATATCAGATGGTTTATACTTCTAATGTCAGAGAATATTTTGCCGTCCTCTTTAGCAATACTTCACAGGAAGGCAGCCACAGTATTCTGTTACCACAGCAGTTCAAGTACCGGTCTGATTCAGTATCTGCCTTTTCTTACTCAAAGCAATAAACGAATCTCTACCACGGACAGCGCTGTATTAGCTATCAGGCACAGCGATGAAGATATACTTTATATTTCACCAACCTGAAACTAAAGCTTGGTGACTCCAGGGGAGCTTCCTCTCAGAGAGATAGTGTCACACTTAGGTTAGGTTTAACCTTTACACTGTTTTGAAGAAATGAAAGGTGAATGGTGCTTTCAGGAAGAAAAAAAGTTTAGATCCAACATGATTTATTTTACCTTGTGCACCACAACTGAATACAGTTCAGAAGAGCACATTTTTCTTATGCCTGCATTGTTATTGCATTTTCTAGGCATATAACACATTAAACAGTGTCAACAGGACAGAGGAATGGAAAATCTATGGATTGAGCTCTTTCCGCATTACCGCATAGTAAATACCACAAACTCTAATAGCTTGGTAATAAAAATTTATACGATCAAACCCCAAAATTCTTTAAAGGTAAAACATTGGGAGACTAAAATGTAAGGTTTCTAAAAAATAAAATATTATAAGCATACTTAATAGAAAAAAGAGGGGACAGAATTACACCAGTTAGTAGGAAAGAGGATCTTGACCAGTGATTTTGGATCTGGATGGAAAGCTATCTCACACTTCCTTCTCTCCTCACGGAATAACTTCAAGCCATGAGGCTCACAGCTGTTCTATGGTGGTGGTGTTTCACTAACCCCAATATAAGGAGAGAATATTTTGTATGTATACATCATGTTGTCCTTGAATAAAAATTGTGTCTAAAAATATCTAGTAGTAATTCCCTGGCAAATATTTTTAAGGAGTAATTTGATCATTGGATCAATAGGGTATGAAAATGTTTAACACAGCAACACTGACATGATAACTTTGATATTTGAATTTTAAACACTTTAAGATTACACCCACCATTTATTTAATTCTCACAGTGTGCCAGATACTTGTGCCTATAAAAATACTGCAGGTAGTAAAATCCCTATTTTACAAGTGAGTGAATTGAAGCTCCAACATTTTAACTAAGTTGCTAAGTCACTCAGCAAGGAAGACACAGAGCTGACATAGCAACCCCAATCCGTCTGACTGCAGCGTCTGTGTGCCAACTACAGAAAATGTAATGCCATAATCTTTGAAGCGTAACGTGTCATTATTAATCGATGATCAGAACTGGATTTTAAAATGGTCTTATGCTTTATTCACTTTACAATGCTGTAATATTGATTGTACTGGTAACATTCTTAGCATAAACTACTACATTATAAGTATCCATCATGTTCAGAGAACACTATATATGTCCACACATTTTTTAAGTGCCAACTCACTAAGTGGAAATGAAATCAGTTGTGATGGATCCATCTG
>NW_012151396.1:4783522-4791156 GCF_000956105.1 Propithecus coquereli | reverse complement strand
CACAAAATTGGTACTTAATACAATGATTTTGTAACTGAATGGACTGGTATGGCAGGTGTTGTTTTGGGAATATGAAAATGCTTTTATAATAGTACAGTATAGTAATAGTATATAGTAAACTGTAAAATAGTTTATTTTAAAACATTTCTAAATTTCAAAACTAATATCTTCTCATTTTATTTTGCATATCTTTTGATTAAGGCGAGAGTGATCCTTTTAATATATTTGTTATCTACTTGTGTTTTCATTATGATATATCCCATTTCACACTTTTCAAATATTAGCAAAAGTTCAGGTTAACAAGCTGTGACCTCTATTTGGTGCGACGTTTTCCCTCGATGATAACACTTGTGTGGACTTGATATGAAGCTGCACTAAGCATTCTAAGGGGAAAAGAAAATACGTGCTCACTTTGTACCTCTTCTCTTTCATAGTTTGGAGGCTCAAGTCTGAAAAAAATAAGGAGCAACGTTCCCATTAATAAAGTACACATATTAAAGCCAGTAGAAGAAATATAGACACAAGAGGCTGCATATAAATGCTCTGCTGTTGTGAAGCCAACGCAAACTCCTTAGTTAGTTTTTAGCTTAAGTTTTAGTTTAATTTTAGTTTTAAGTTAACAAATATTTCTCTACTTTATTCTCTAACATATTCCTAGTTCCTTGCTTACAAAATGTTCTCAATACATGTTATTGAATGAATAACAACTAACAGCTGAAAAAAATAAAGGATTGGGTTCAGATTTAGGGTGAAAAGGGCTATAAAGGGTGCTATAAGCCAGAAAAAGACTGATTTCTTTCTGAGTTGCCTCATTTATTTTTATTCCAGTGGTCTGCTTTGGAATTAAATGCTTCGACTGCAGCAATTGGCAAATAAAATTAACTTTCTAGGAATGATTACTTAGTCATCAGGTCACTGCACATCTCCTGTTCTTTTTCCTTCTCTCACTCCTCTCAAACCCCAATTCCCCCTCCCAACCCTCTGAAAATCCCAGTTCAACATCAACAAAATCATCCGCTTCCTCAACCTCTACAGAGACGGGCCCTTCACCTCCTGGCTGTAGCAGACCTGGCTAAGTGCTCTCCCGAGGGGAGGGCTCCGCTTCCCCTGCAGCCCTCTGGGGTGGAGGCTCTTCTTCCTCCCACAGCTTTTACTAGAAGACCTAAAGAAGTGGGCCTCCCTTCTCCTCACTGCTGCTTTCAGATCACAACCCTTCCTCTTTCCTAAAATCTTCTGCTTTGCACCACACCTCAGCAGATTCTACCGGCCTCTCTGTCTCATGGTTGTTGTCATACGCATATCCCCACGTGGTTCTCCCTCAGTTCTTGTTGTTTTTAGCTCTCGATTCATTGCCACTCCATCCAAAATATCAGTCTTACATTTGAAACGATTTGAATATTCACCCAGATGATCTTCCCGACACCCTGTCCTCAAGTTATTTGAAATCCTCTCCTGTGATGATCTTGGCGTGCACACACCCAGCTCCATCACTCGCGGCCATGGCCATCCCTGACTTTGCCAGCAACAGGTCAGACCCTCTGTCATCTCAGCACCGTGCTTCACGTTCCTCACCTTGGCCTCCCACGCTGCCAGCTCCATGCCTTTGGCCGCCCGGTTCCAGCCATCTCTCAACCCTCCTGGGTTCTCTCATCGGTTGATCCTACATCTCCGTGGCCTCCTCTCCTTAACCTCGCTCAAGTCCCCTGGTCATTCAATATCATCACTTCCCTACGCACACTCTCAACTCCCTTGCCCCATCTTGTTTTACTGTCCTCGCTTGAGAATACCACAAGCTGAGATAATCCAGGACCTCCTTGCTTGCACCTCTACAGTGAACATAGCTAAAGAAATAACTCATGAGAACCGAATTTGCACTTTGACTGGGACCGTCAAAAGTGGGCCTAATGCTTCATGGCAACTATGACATACTCCCCCACTCCCTGCTCTGTTCCTCTCTCCTCAAACCCTTAAGAGCACTTTCCCGTTTTTATTCTCTTTTCTCTTCACGGAGAAAATCAGGCTTCAAAATAGAACTTTGCAGAATTTCACTATCACATCCATTCACTTTCCAGCATCTGCACCCACATACTTAGCGTTCCTGCTGTTCACATAGATGAATGAGCCATGAACCCATCTACGACCATTCCCTCCATCTGTGCAGTGGAGCCCATCCCCTCCCACCTACACAAGGATATACTTCAGAAATTCCCTGCCTCTGAAATAATCACTTTAATTAATGTTGTTCTTGGACTCACTCTCCTTCTCCAGTTATCTCTCTATTTATTTGTTCCCCTGGCAGCAGAACTCCTCAAAAGAGGCATCTAAACTATAAACCTCCCAAAAGACGACGTAGGAGAAAATCCAAATGACCTTAGAGGTGGTGATGATTCTTTAGATACAATACCAAATGCACAATCTGTAAAACTTCATGAAATTTTAAACCTGTGCTCTGTGAAAACACAATCAAGGGAAGGTGAAGACAAGACACAGACTGAAATAAAATACTTTCAAAAGGCATATCTGATAGAGGATTTTTACCCAAATTATATAAAGAACTCTTAAAACTTAACAATAGGAAAATTAACAAACAAATTAAAAAGTCAGCAAAAGACCTGAATAGACACCTCATCAAAGATAACATACGCATGGCAAATAGGCAGATGAAAAGATGTTCAAGTTCGTATTCCATTAGGGTATTGTGGATTAAACTAACGAGATACCACTACACACTTACTACAATGGTGAAAATCCAAAACAATGACAACACCAAATGCCGATGAGGATGTGGAGCCACAAGAACCCTCATTCATTGCTGGTGGAAATGCAAAATGGTAAAACCACTTTGGAAGACAGTTTCACAATTTCTCACAAGATTAAACATACACTTACTATAAGATGCAAGAATCACATTCATTGGTATTTACCCAAATGATCTGAAAACTTAGATATACACAAAAACCTTCACACAGATGCTTATAGCAGCTTCATCCATGAATGTCAAAACTTGGAAGCAACCGAGATGTTCTTCAGTAGGTGAGTGGATAAATAAACTGGGTGGAAGGACATGGAATATTATTCAGCACTAAAAAGAAATGATCCATCAAGCCATAAATAGGAATACAGGAAACTGAAATGCATATTACTAGTGAAAGAAGCCAATCTGAAAGTTACACATTATATAATTCCAATGATATAACGTTTTAGAAAAGGTAAAACCATAGAGGTAGCAAAATGATCAGTTGTCACCAGGGGTTAGGGGAGAAGGAGGGATGAGCAGGCAGAGCACAGGTTTTTAGGACAATGAGACTAGTCTGTATGACACATGTATTCTTTTGTTTCATATTCCACTTTTAAAATGATGTCAGGTTTCCATTTTAAAATTTTACATTTACATTTGCAACAAACACATCTAACCTCCCCCCCAAAATATTTTGTTTAAATAATATAGATTTCTTGCTAGATACCAACAACCAAACTTGAAATATGGTTTCCTGTTGCTCTTGTAGCTACATAGGATGGTTTGAGCTGCTTTTATCAATGGAATCTGAGCAGAAATGATGCATGTTTGCCCTAAGTATTAAGATGTTTCATGAGTCTTTCCTAAGCATTCATCTTCCAATGATTTATTGAAGATAAGTGTGACATCTTTATTGAAGATCACAAAGCCACAAAATAGAAAAAAATCTGGGTCTTTGAATTACCTTTTAAGGAAAAGCTCCTTTGCTGAACAAGATCCTCTGTTTTTGACTATATAGAAGAGAAAACAAACTTTTGTTTTTGTTCTGAAGCCATTGCACATTTGTGGGTTTTTTAGTTGGAGCAGCTAGTACTGCTCCAACTAATATCCCATTCTCTAATGAAATCAGATTTCCTCTGGAGAATATGAATGACAAATCCAGCATTCCATGGAGGGTTTTATATGAGTATTTTTAAATGTTTACATAATATTGTGAATGGAAAATACATGGAACGAGTTCTAAAATACCCATTTTACTTCATGAAAATAAGTTGTATAAGTTATCAATCAATAATTGCCCTTTCCTATTCTTTGGCATGTTTAAATTAAAAAAATACTTTTGTTTTTCATATGTAATTAAAAAATAAAATAATGCACATTTATGTTTTATAATAAACATGTAAAATCTGCAAAATTCAAAAACTCCATGATAATTATATTCCAACAAAGCACTTTTTAAAAGTGGGATTTATTGGATTTGTCTCAGCAAAAGCAGTAAAACTAATTCTAATTCAAGTTATAATCAATTCATCGATTACTGCCATGGACAAATTTGACAATTATACAGAAAACCGGACAAAAAAAACAAAATTGACATTTGAAAACTTCAAGGTTCACACTATATTCAGAAATAATTTTCTTAAAACAATTCTAAATTATTTTTAATTTTGTAGTTTTCTAATTATACTTCAAAAAATTTGACTAGTCATCTGCTGCTGCAGAATGACTGTGAAACGCCAAAGCCACAGCTCTGAAAATATACTCATATTTCTGCATAAAAGTCTTTTGTAAAATATGCTTTCAGTGATCTGATCAGATCGTGTGGCCCCAGTTCTGATAAATGACAAGACCTCAGTTGAGCCATGTGCACGATACAGCAATGACCAAAGGCTTCATAAAACTGTGGACTCTGGGGAGAAATGACCTGCTCAAGTTTCTATGTCTTGAGTTACCATAGCCTAGATTTCTGGATCAACAATAATCATCAATGCAAAAGCCTCTATGATAAAATTTAGGGAGCAACATTTAGTGTTAAAATTAGCAGTGTGAGTTCTAGCAAGTTATGTCATCTCTTTGCATGATCAAATAAAATAGGAGAGATTCATTTTTAAATGATAGAGAAAGTAGTTCCTGGTTTCGGTATCCTGTGATGATGTTGCTCTCACATTAATCAATAATAGAGGTTTAAAATCTTTTCAGCCCTTGACATTAAAATGTCAGTGTTGTCATTTATGTCCGACACAGCTTTCCTATGTTTCTTTCTCTTTGCATTTTACTAGGAGATTCCATATGGTCCACATTCTGCTACAATACGCTTAGATCTGTGTCGATATTTCTCTGTGTATAACTGAATAAACTATCAAAATATGTGGTTTAACTTTCTGTCATTCTGCACTGAATCTCCATAAAAAGTGGTGGAATAGAGGAGTTGATGTGTCTTTTCTTATCAGAATTAAACTTTATGGTGTTCTTAGAATACGTAGAGCTAATTGCCAAAATACCAATGACTCAACTCATTGTCCTTTTTTTCATAGTTTCTTTCACTGTATCTAAAAGGGTGATCTTTTTACTTAATCCATCAATTTCTCCATTTTTTTCTACCAACTTTGCTCTCTTCTACTGCCTACCACCTTCTGGGCAATTTCCCACTTTCCCCCCTTTTTTCTGGCTTCTTTCTCCCTCATTCCCAGAATCTGTCACTGATCAGCTTGTCCTCTGTACACATTTTCAGCCAACACGCATATGACTTGATTTTGATCGAAGAACTGGCCAATCACACTGCACTTCAAGTTTAGTACAACTGACTATTATTTTGTAGTGCTCATATGTTTAGGCTTTCTGCTTAAAACTTGTGCTCAAAAATGTTTCTCCAGTATTGATATTGCAGACTTTAAAATCCGTATTAAGTTAGATAAACAACATCCTTGAAAATATGCTTTATTTTCTCTTATTTTAAGAAATTAGAAGGATCCTGGTATCATATGTACACATATACGTTATATATATAATATGATATATAATGATATATTTATATTTTATTAGTAATTTCTTAACATATATGACATACAAATACATATGTATATACTTTATATATAAGATACATAGACACATACACAATCCTCATTATTCATCAATTCTATATGTGAATTGATCAATTCTGTTTGAATAGAATTTGAATAGTCTAGATCTATTTGAATTGATCAATCTATTCACATCAATTCTATTTGTGAATTCACATAATCAGTAAACTTTATTGATAACCCCCAAATCAATACTTGGTGCTCCTTTGCAGTCATTCACAGATATGCCCAGATCGGTGAAAAGCGTTAGTAGCCATTCTCAGCTGAGGTTGAACGAGGCAACGCTCTGCCTTGTTTTTGCAGATCTCTTACTGGAAACAAGCCTCCTTTTTGCAGTTTATTTTGTGCCATGTTTTTCATGTAATTGTGTTTTTTTGTTGATGATTTTGATGCTCAAGTTGTCCCAGAAGTGTAGTGCTGACATCCTACCTAGTGTTCCTAAGCACAAGAAAATATGGAAAATATACATGTGTTAAGCTTCATTCAGGCATGAGACAGAGTGCTGTTGGCCATGAGTTCAATGTCAGTGTATCAAAAATATATATTAAATAATGTGCCTTTAAACAGAAACACACATACAACAATGTTTGGTATTGATCAGTTTGTGAAAATGTGACCAGAGGTTCTCAGGAAACTGTATTTCCTCTAAGATTTGTTAATTTGGTGTTCATCGTGACATCATAAAACATAATTACTACAAATAATGAGAATTAATTGTGTGTATATACCCACTGGAAATGTGATTTCACTTCACAAGCCTTATAAAACCAAGAGGGAAGACGATAACTAGTCTCAGAGGTCTGAGACTGTAGAATAAAGCATAAGGATATGAAATATTCAGAATGAAATGGACTTTACCACACCACCACCCCCATACTCTCCATGTTTATATTTCTTGTGCACATGTGTGTGTGTGTGTGTGTGTGCGTGTGTGTCTGCTAACATGCTTGGGTATGTGTATGGACATGCCTGAGGGAGGAAACTCAGATAACAGCAATGAAATAACTCATTAATAATAACTCCGGACAAGCAAGAATTTGGAACAAGAGATGAATGCCAGAATATGAGCTTCCAAAGAATTCACAGAAATTTTCGGATGAGCTATGGACATCTGCAGGAGTAGGCTGGTTATCCTGATTTGATCATTACACAATGTATGCATGTATTGATGCATCACACTGCACCCCATAAATGTGTACTATGTTACATGTCAATCAAAAAATAATACTTAAAAAAAGACTAAACTAGGATACTTCTGCCTTTTCATTTTCATTAGTGATTCAATCTTCTTGTTCATTATTGGTCTGTTCAGATTTTCTATCTCCTCATAGTTCAATATTGGTAAGTTATATGTGCCCAGGAATTTATCCATTTCTTCTAGATTTTCTAATTCACTGATGTATAATTGTTCATAATAGTCTCTTATGATCCTTTGTATTTATGTGGAATGATCTGTAATGTATCCTTTTCCTGTTCTAATTTTATTTATTTATCTTCTCTTTTTCTTTAATCTAGCTAAAGGTTTTTTGATTTTGTTTATCTCTTTCAACAAACTGTTTATTTCACTGATATTTTGTAATTTTTAGTCTCTATTTTATTTATTTCTGCTTTGATTTTTATTATTTCCTTTCTTCTACTAATTTGCATTTAGTTGGTTTGTTTTTCTGTTCCTTGAGGAGCAATGTTATGTTGTTTATGTACATTCTTTCTCCCTTTTTGATGTAGGTGTTTATTGCTATAAACTTTCCTCTTGTAAATACTTTTGCTGTGTCCCATAGGTTTCGGTATATTATATTTCTATTTTCATTGTTATCAAG
>NW_012151396.1:4770751-4782436 GCF_000956105.1 Propithecus coquereli | reverse complement strand
TGTGTGTTCCTCAATAATTTATTGTAGCTATAGTTATTTTGGGCCATTTTGACTTTTTTTTCCTCTTTATGAAATGAATGAACAATATCTTTATTTAAATCCATGTAACACAAAGATCTGGTTTATAATATATGGCTTAGTTTGGAACACTGAATTCCCTTTACATTGGTTTCTTATGCATACATTTTATAGTAGTTTTTTTAAATTATTATTTCAGAATCTACAAAGAACACAAGCAAATCAGCATGAAAAAAACAAACAACCCCATTAAAAAATGGGCAAAAGAAGATAGACAAATGGCCAATAAACATATGGAAAAAAGTGCTCAGCATGTTGACGTTTTATCTTCATACTAGAGATTTGAGAGGTTTTTCTAGTACTATGACAGTAATGAAATATTCTGAATCTGTTTATGAATTTACCTCTACCTGTGAATTTTATACTTTTATATGTTTTCGTGATACTATCATCATTTTAATTTCAGTTGAAGCACTCCCTTACTCATTTTTTTGTAATGTTATTCCAGTGGTGACAAATTCCTTCAACTTTTGCTTGTCTTATAAAGACTCCATTTCTCTTTCATTTCTGAAGTATAGCTTTGCTGATTAGTATTCTTGGCTGGAAGCTATTTTTTTTCTTTTTTTTTTTTTTTCTCCAGCACTTTAAATATATCATCCCATTCTCTCCTGGCCTACAAGGGTTTTGCTAAGAAATTTGCTGATCATCTATTGGGAATTCTCTTATATGCACCTTGACACTTTTACTACTTTTAGAATTCTTTCTTGCTTTGACTTTTGACAGATAGTTTATAATGTGCCTTGGAGAGGACCTCCTTGGGTTAGATCAATTTGGGAACTTTTGAGCTTCATGGATCTGAATGTCCATATCTCTCCCAAGTTTTGGGAGGTTTTTAGCTATTATTTCATTAAATAAGTTTTCTCTGTCTTTCTCTGTTTCTTCTCCCTCTGAAATTTTCATAATGCAAATATTTGTTCACTTAATGGTGTCTCATAAGTTCCATAGACTTTCTTCATCCTTTTTTTGGGGGGGAGGGGCTTTTCTGACTAGGTTATTTCAAAAGGCCTATCTTCAAGTTCAGAAATTCCTTATTCTGCTTAATCTAGTATGTGCTGAAGCTCTCAATATTTTTTTTATATTTCATTCATTGAATTCTGCATCTCCAAGATATCTGTTAGTTTCTTTTTTTATAATATCTATCTCTTTGTTGAATTGCTCATTCAAATAATAAATTATTTTCCTGATTTCATTGAATTGTCTACCTTTATTCTCTTGTATCTTGCTGAGTTTTCTTATGATTATTAGTATTATTAATTCCTTTTCAGACAATTTATAAATTTCCATTTCATTTGAGTTAGTTACCAGAGAATTATTGTGTTTCTTTGATGGTGTCATGTTTCTTTGCTTTTTCATGTTTTTTGTGTCCCTGCATTGATTTCTGCACATATGGTGAAAGAGTCACCTTTAACAATTTTATAGAGTGGCTTTCATAGGGAAAGACTTTCACCTGAAGACAAGTCCTACAGTGTCAATTAGGTATGGTGTGTTGACTTCGGTTCTGGGCAAACATACTTTTCCTACAGTTTCTTCAGTGGTGATAAATGTCAGCAATGCCTGTGAGTGCCTCAGTGATCTAGGCTGCAGGATTCTTATGACCAGTCTGCTAACTCAGGAGCAGCTCCTCTGAAGGCAGGATGCTGGGCTGCTTTGCCTACTAAGAACATTCAAGGTTGGCCTACTGGTTTGGGCTTGGCTCCTCTGGGGCAGGCAGTGGACTTGTTTGCATACTGAAGGGAAGCTGGGCTGGTCCACTGGGTTGGGGATGGGTACCCTGTGGGCAAGGTGCCAGACTGGTTCACACACCAAGGGGGTATGTGGCTGGCCTATTGGGTTGTGCATGGCTGCCCTGTGTGCAGAACACTGGGATGGTTTGCTTGCCCAGAGGGCATAAAATTAGCCCACCAGGAGAGATTTGGATTCCCTGCAGGGGAGCACCAGGCTGATTTGTGTGCTGAGGATACAGAGCTCATCCACTGTCTCAGGGTCAGCTTCCCTGCTAGGCAGGACCACCTGTTTCCTGGGGAACAGGGCACTACATTGGCTTGGGCACCAGGGTCACAGTTGTTCTCCACAGTTGTTCTCTAGGTTCTGTGTAGCGAGGTTTGGGACCCTGCATCCACTGGTATGGGAAGATGGAGCACCTCCTAGGCAGCTTGTTCCCAGAGGGTAGGAAGTTGCAGCAATTAGGCTGGAGCAGAGTGCACTATCATGTGTGAGTGTGATGTAGCAATGGTGGAGCCTCAGAGATGGAGAGATACAGTGGCTACTGTATCTCTACAGTAGCCAAGAGTAGGATACGCTCTAGTAATGACTCTGCTTTCAAGATGGCATCATACAATGGTACCTTGGGTCATGGGGTGGTACAATGTGGGTGGGCTCTTTTCCTGGAGTAATGCAGCTATGTGAACTTCAGACAACTCCCTAAACTGGGCTCAGTGTCTGGGAGGATTGCAGGGTTTTCCAGAAACAAAGATTACAGGTGTCTGTGGAGTTAGTGGGGACTGCTAGGAGTCTCCTTCTTACCTGTCACCACAGGGTGAAGTTCCTCTTGTTTCTGAGCTGACCCTGACTGGGGAATGAGGTTGCAGGGGCAGGTCTTTTGTTCCCTTCTCTGTGTGGCTATCCTGAGTCTCCATTGCTCCACAGGGTCCCTGCCACCCCCCTGTTGTACCTCAGCACTCTCCTTCAGATAGTCTAGTTAAAATGTAGTCATTTATTTTTTGGTTTTGTCCTTTTTTGTTGGAAGGGGAATGAGAGTTATGCACCTCTAGTCAGCTATCTTGCCAATGTCCCAAATACCCTAGTTTAAATAAAGCACACTTTTGACATCTCTTCATTTGGGAACATTTTTTTAAATTCATCTTATAAATGGGTAGAGCTTATATAAATAACGCAAATATTAACAACTTTTTAAATTGGTCTAGTTTGATATCTTTGACTATTTAATGTATTTCCTTTAACTGTAAAAATGTAATCTGAGTTTATTGTACCTTTTAGGTTTCCCTTTTCATAATGTAAATCTGCCTTTACTCAGTTGTGATTTAATCTCTGGATTCATAGCACATGCTCATTATTTTCTATAGATATGTGTATGTGTGTGTAGGTACAAGTCTATGTATGCTTATGTGAATATATCTAAATCTATGAAACTATCTGTGTAAGGGTGATGATTGGAATGGGAGGCTTTTCTAAATATTAAGACAAAATTTTACAATGACATTACTTACACTGTTTGAGCACCACTTGTCAAAATAGAAAAAGCATTCTAAGTTCAATATCCTAGAAACAACTTGCTTTCAATTTCTGTAGTTTGAAACTAGCAACTGCCAGCAGGTGTACCCAAGCACATTTCAACTGTCAGACAGTATCAGAGAGATAAACAAAATCACTAAGGTAACCAGCTTCTAAAAACACTGTGAATCATGAAGACATTTTTACATAACGTCAAACCTAAATTATACTTGGCAGACTAAAATTTTAAACTGCCTCCTTAAAAGTAGGATTCATTTTCCACTATTGTCTGTTTCCAAAGACTCTAAATATGCATTCAGCATTTGTGCTATACTGGTTTCTTTTTAAAACCAAAATAAGAGTAAAACAAAATAGTGAGTTAAAATAATCTTTTACTATTTTTATACCAAAGCTAGTCTAAGAGAGCTGTCTAAACACATCAGTCAAATTAGCCCAAATATTTTCCAGTCTCTGTAATACAATAAATGATATACTGCTAAATTATAATTAAATGGAAAATTTGGAGCATATTCTTACCCCTGGAGAAAGAAAATATCCTATTCAAATTCAAATGTTTTGTTTTCACTTTATACAATTTCATTTTTAAGCTTGAGACATACTCTATCCTTTATTCAACTATCTCTCAATTATAATTTTTTCCCTGTCTTTCTTACATTGTCAACTCCACCCTAGTCGTGCTACTCACATACCGTATCAATCCTCACCTATTACACACATCATTCAATTTATCTGATACATAGCTTGTTTCAAATAGCTGCCATTTGTTATGAATGAGGTCCCAAATGTGTGCGTTGCTTACTGCTCCCTAAAGGGTAGTGGCAGACACATAAAACAAGTAATGCATGGGTAGGTACAGTGCTGTGAGTTACTCATGTTCGTAAGCAATTACCACAGGTGAACTGTGTACCCTCGCAATGATTCTGGGACTTATCATCCTAGACCACCTGCCAAAGTTTACGAAACTGTATCTAATGTTTTGGGACATCTTTTTATTTCCCCCTAAGTGACATACAATAATAATTCACATGAGCCTCCCGAGCATTTTGAGATTAATGCTTATGTACTTTTAACCCTTTATGCTGATGCACAAGTTATTGCTGCAGGGACAGAGGGAAAATTGTGTCTGAAACAAGCAGTTTGTTATACTTCCCACATCCAACCATCATAAAAGAAGGTTGCCTTTTAAATGTTTTTATCTGTCATGGACTGCTAAGAAGTAATACACACTATACTGGTGGTATGATAGTTCTCTGCAGCATTCTGAAGTTTGCCAATTGCAAAATTACTCCTGATGCAAGTTAATAAATAATGTATGCACTGTTGATAGATCCAAAATCTTAAGTGTCTGATACAGAGAGCAATGGTGCCAAATCATCAGAGAAGTGCTATATTAAAGTTGAGGGGAGAAGAGAGAGAGAGAGAGAGAGAGAGAGAGAGAGAGAATGGAGATGTGTTAAAGTCATGGATGCTATGTTTACTGTAAGGACTTAAAATGAATACATTTTAAGTAATCAGCAAATTTTGTTTCAAGCACTGAGTGTTTTTGTATATCATCATCTTTTATTTCCCTTCTGGTTTGAAAATTAATTTCTCGTATTTTTCATATCCTTATGAAAATACATTTCAAATATCTGTTTTTGAGTTTTTGTTTTGTTTTGTTTTTATTTTGGTTTCCTGGGAGTGATTTCTAGTTTACTCTTTATTAACTTAATCAAAATATATACCATTTTATATATGTCTATATATCTTTTAACTTATATACATATATATCTCACATATATATCTATATCTAACTTTCATCTAAGCACTACTTACGCCTATCGCAATATTATTCACAGTATTTTATTTTGTTATTTTTTAAACTCATGCCAATATAAAACTTCAGAATGTATTCACATATCATAGAACACAGATCAGCAAGCTTTTCCTATAAAGACCCAGAGAGTAGATACATGATGTATTTTCGGCTTTGCAGGCTATGTGGTCCCTGTCTCAGCCACACAACTCTTCCACTGTAGTGAAATCAGAGGGCAATTCACAAATGCATCAGGTTGACTGTGTTTTGGTCTGTGGGTCATAGTTTGCAAACCCCTGTCCCAAGGAAAAATTGATCCAAACCAAAGTTTATTCCAAATATTTCCTGTAATTCCCTAGGTTATTGTAACATGTTTTGAAGGCTTTGGAAATTCTCCATCGTAGACTGAAAAAGCAGGCAACTTTTATACTTTGGAGGCATCCAGACAGCCTGCTCCTCTTCATGGAGTCATGTGATCTCTCATGTACCTTATTAAACACAGGAGAGTCCTTTTCCTGTGTCCTCCATGGCAGGCCCACATCTGAGTACAGGAAGGGACCCAGTAATCCCGCACCTTCCTCTCAGAGCTGTGAGGCGCAGGGGCGGTTCGATCTGTGTGCACGTAGCCCTTTAGCTTATGAAGGACAATGCCTTTGTTAAGTCCTGTCAGAGAGCAGCACATACACAGTGAACAATTGGGGCTTAGGAAAATAAGCAAACTCCTCTGCCTGTTACCCGATCAATTAGCTCCTTCCTGAGTTCAGTGAGAAAAGACCTGATATTATTATCCCCAGAAGAAAATGGATTACGATGATAGATATTTGATCAATGCATATATAAAAAATTAACAAATGTCACCAAGAAGAGTGCCTTAGACTGGCCACAAAATCAAGGTGCTTTGTGTCTTTCCTTTAAACACTTTTCAATGCACTTTGTTTGATTTCAGCAACCCCAGAGACTGCACTTCAAAACAGCTTTTTATCTCCAATACCATATGAAGTGCCCTTTAAAAGCCTAAACAAAATAATGTCATCTGTGTCTGTGTCACTGAGCTGCGTATTATCCTCCAAAAAGTCAAAGGGATGTGTTAGCGGTGGATGCCATGTTGAATGCAGGCTGGTGGCGGGTAATGAAAGGTGCTTTTTTCAAGTATCTTTTCAAACACACCCTCAACCCCATATTGATCAAGATGTTTTATCTAATTGCCTTTCATGTCATCCTCTGCTGTGATTATCAGTGAAGTATTTTATTTCATTTATATCTTTGATAATGGGTTATGTTTTATATTAAAATGAAAGCAAGCCATAACCCATAAACACAATCAAATCCAAAATGGCACACCCTCAGTGTGTGCTTTGAGCCTGGCGCAGGCCTTTCTGGAAGCTCCTGCTAGGTTAGGGAACTTGACACTTCTCAGCCAGACTCGGGGAAATGTGCATGTCACCTGGACAATGCATGCTACAGAGAAATTTTCCTTTTCGTCTATGGAAAGAGAACTTGTAAATCTTCAAGGGAAATCAATTGATGGCCCAGTGTTGCGGCTCAGAAAATATCAAATGCATTGCTGCCTGGCGACCCAGAGCGACCACATTGCAGACCCTTTTCCAGCTGAATGTAGGAAAGTCCTGGGTGTTCGCCCGTGTGCCTCTCTGCGCCTTTCGGTGCTTTCCCTGACATAGCTCATGCGACCTATTCCTTTCTACCATCGCCCTGTACTGGAATAGCCCATCCAATCCTCCTAGTCTCATTACTATGCTCTGAGTCTTGTTCTTACTTTTCCTATCATTTTCATTCAGTTTAAGTTCATTTTATGAGAAAATAAAAGGTGTTATTTTAAAATATCAAATTAAAATTAAAGCAATATAAATGGCATGTCATATATTTATTTGTGTTCATGGCAAACAATGATAACTGGTGCATTGGAAATATTGTAGGAGGAAAAAAACTGTCAATTTCAAAGCACTAATATTTTGAAGGAAAGAAAATGATATATTTTCCTTCTTCAATTACTCTTTAGATGTCAGTACAAGAATGATGAAAACGGTTTCAGTTTTTATGGGAGTGGTGTGAAAGCCTGTGTCTGTATATAATTTGGTTCTTTTATCTTCGATCCTTAACTATTACTCTCTGTTGATTTTAAGAGTCTTTTTTGACCTCTGCTTGTTTTTGTAAGTGTTTCATTACAGTTCTGTATTTTCAGCTCCTGGGCATCATGAAGCACCGAGAACGTACCTATCGGTAATTTGCTTTAAGTTGGCTTAATTTTTACTTTTCTTATTTTTTTTGAAGATAGTCTAAGGAAACACCTTCATTTATCTTTAGCTTTAGAACCAATAGTTTCACTAGTAGAGTCTTTTCACTACTCCATGACTCTCCGACATGTTTACTGCTGTGCAACAGAAATCGAGATAGAAAAGAACTGCTTTATGCTGAGGGATGGCTGCTTCTTCCTCAAACCCACCAGACGGAGAGTAAATGGGCCTACAAAGCATGAATAATTTTCTTCCTTCCTTCCTTTTTTCCTTTCTTCATTCCTTCCTTCCTTCCTTCCTACCTTCCTACCTTCCTTCCTTCCTTCCAGATAACAGTAAACTGTAGCCATTACTAACTGAAATTCATGTGCATGTGGTGTACTATTCATTGATAGACAAATAGAAAATTGATAAGATTAAGGCCGGGTTTAGAATTACAGATCTGGCATTTCCTAGCTGGACGAGTTATTCTCTCTCTCTCCACGTTTTCTTTTTCTTTTCTTTGTGTCTGCATCATTACAATTATCATAAGCACTTTGTATTTATCAGCCGGTTAAAAAATTAAATGGGGTGACATGTATACGATAGTCAGCATAGGCTAGGGTATGCTGTGATACCCAACAATTGCACAAGCTTGCTATGTGCACGTGACACTTAGTTAGGGGTTCTGTTCCATAACTCCTCACCTTGGGGCCCAGGCTGACGGGGCAGCTGCCATTCCAAGCATGGCCAGCGGCTGTGGTACAGAGAATGGCTCAGCTATGGGGTGTTTCTCACCAACCGCAAGCCACAGACGGATCAAACACTTCCATCTGCGTGCTCGCCTGAAGCTATCTTGCTCCACATAACCACAAGGCGCCCCCAATGTGCAAACTCACCTTGTTCTCAGTGGGAATTATTTGGGGACTAGAGTTACTGACTTTCTCCTCGAGTAATATATTCATTTAAGAGTGCTGAGCTTCTAGTTAGTGTCATTGAATTTTAGGTAACATAGTTATCACTTTGCCACAAGATCATGAAGAAGTCCCTTTACTTAACTTTAGTGCCCATTTCTGTAGAGGAAGGGGATTTTCAAGTCGTTCTTGTTATTTAATTTCAGATTTAAACTTAAAGGACATTTAAAATTGATCATGATAAAATAAATGGAAAAAGTAGGTTGTTAAATATAAAATATGACTCCAGATTTTTAAAAATAAGATCATATATATTATATAAGATTATATACATTATACCTCCTCTATTCCCCATCACACACAACACAGGTTCATAGTGAATTTCTTTGATTTCCAGTGAATAGGAGATTTCCTCCAAAAAACAACAACTAGTTTCTTTAAACTGAATACCTTAAACAACAAAACTGACAATAGGTTTTTGAACACAAATTGGAAGTAGGCGCATGGCATCGCTGCGTGAGTTCTCCCATCGCCAGCAGCCTTCCTGATGGAGCCCCTGTTTGGAGGAAAGCACTCCCCCCGTTTGAAACACAGCACTGTGCCTTCAGCTCTTTGCGCATCTAAAAACTGAGGGTTAAGGGAGAGTACATGCCCTTTTTACCTTTTATTTTTTCTCTTTTTAATCAATATTGAGGAGGGAGGAAATGAATATGGGTTGCAGTGACAAGAGATGAGCCTTCGTACACTTTTTTCTTTAACTCTTTGTTCGGGTCTTTGCCTGACATTTGGCTTAAAGCATTTTGCGATGATATGTAACCTTTTCTCACTGAAATTTCTGTCATAGAATTTATAATTTGTCTTTGAAAAAATTTAATTTTGCTGCTTTTATGTGTTATTTAAGCTCAAAAGTCTTTTATGCCAATCTTCTCACTTAATATACCCAGGTTAATGGGAACAACTATTTAATATTTAGCACTTTAAAATTGTTTAATTGACAAATAATAACAGTATATATATTTATAGGATACAATGTGATGATACATATATACATTGCGCAATGATTAAATACGGCTAATTAATGTAATATGTACCACTTTTTAGTAGCAATTCTAAACACCAAAACTTGAGATTTGAAAGGAATAAGAAAAAGTAACTTAAAGCAGAGCCAGATTTACTAACTTAAAGTAACTGTAGAAATCATCATTTAAAAAAATCCTGTCTTTTCCATATTCTGTATTGTTTTGGTTTTGCAGAAATTCAAAGGACTGGCAAAAAAAAGTGTTTATTTTCCTTTCCAAAATTATTTTTGTCCCTTTCTTCTGAACATCCACTAGGTAAATCAGGCATAATAGATTTCAAATTTTATATGTTTCAATTTGAGTGCTTTTATCACAGTCAAGCCAAAACAAAAAAAGGATGACGAAAACAGAGAATATTAATGGTCTCAAGATTTTCACTTCCTTTAACATTATTAGTCATGTTACGCTCTGAGGATTATGGAGAGTAAAATATAGAAAAGATTATGTGATTAGTTATTAATTCTTTCCCTGCAGGATTGAGAACCAAAGGTTGCTATTCTATTTCTTCATTACAAAATTATACACTTCCCTAGTAATGTAATCAAACTGCACTGAAGCACGGTAATGAAGGATAGGCATAATGCTGAAATATGAATTTGACAGTTGTCTTTGAATCTCATTTTAGCCAAATGTTTCATATTTCTCCCAGTCAAGACCTTTTATCAGAGTTTCTAATATCCATCGGAGTTAATAGTGTGATTATTTTTGTCAATGTTTATATTTTTTCAACTTTCTGGGCTTGAATTATAGCCTTATGGCCTGTTACCTTGTTCTATTTTCAGTAATGGCACCCCAAATTCTATGACCTGGTTTACGTAGTTTTCTTGCAGTTAGATTACGTACCTACCAAATGCTAAATTAGCTGTTGTTACTGAAATTATCCAAACATAAAGATTTGTCTGAGTTTTAGATCACTAAAATATGTTTTCTATTCACTCATTTGTTACTATTAAATTTTATTGAGTAATCTTACCAAAAATACACAGACACTTGTGTAATGTATGTGTACATATATATGAAATCTCTATCTAGCGATCTATTACAAATTGCTAGTCCATTTCCTAACTCTTGTTTGTTGGGCTGTTGGGATCCCTCATTATTTTTCCTAAGCTATATTATTTATTTTTCTTTATGCCTATAAAAAGAAGTTCATAGCTTCTTCTCTTATTTACTTGTTTCAAGTATGAAGCCCCCGAGGGACCTGAGCAGATCCCTACTCTGCACTTGCACTTGTAGTTATATTTTCCAAAGTCCTCTTTGGAGTTGCTGGCCCTGAGATCCATCTCACTCTTTCACATGTGAACACGCAGATCAAAGTAGCAAAGTCCAGGAAAAGGCACCAAGACACTCTTTCTCCTCCCTGGTTGCCTGGTGAGAGCTCTCCCTTTCTGATCCTGTAGAGAGTATCTCTAATCCTTTATCTTCACCAACACTTTGCACATAGTAGCAAATTAAAAGATATAGAAGCACTTTGGATTAAATAATACCAATAACAGTCCCTTGCTTAACACCTTCCTAATACTTATAGTAATTTTTTTGAAACAATTTTTATTTTTCTCCTTTCCTCTACTTCACAAGTCAAAGATATGATTATATGCATACTTAAAAACATATCAACTTTATTCAATGCCTATTTATTTCCTGCATAAAAGATGGGGATTTAGCTCAATAACACTAGCCTCCTTTATTTCTCCGTTCTCCGCCAATGTTTAAAAAAGATATTATTTTAAATGATATTATTAGTTGTCTTTGTAGCTGAAAATGATGTTTTCTTTTCCCATAATTTCAGTGAGTATCTCAATTCCTTTAATGAAAAAAGGAGACTGAGTGTCACTGGCTTTCTCTCCACATTTTGTGAGTTCAACTTTTACTTATTTATTAGTGAGATTGTTAGTATTTGTATTATAGAAAAGATTGTTTTGAGCCACGTATTTAAGCAGCGATTTTTATACATTTTGAAAAAAGTGTAGATATTTGCATGATAGGCTGATTTAAATCTCTTCTATTAAAGAGTACCATTCAACTAATATCAAGATGCTACAAGGAGCTCAAACAACTCAACAAGAAAAACACATATAATCTCATTAAAAAGTGGGCAAAGGAGACTCAGAAGAGGGAGAGTGGGAGAGGGTTGGGGGGTGAAAAGTTACCTATTGGGTACAATGTACACTATTCAGGTGATGAGTACATTGAAAGCTTTGTCTTTTCCATTATGTTAAAATAAAATTAAATTAAAATACTATTTAATAAGCAGAAAAATCAATTTATCAATATGCAAATATAGGACTTTCAACAAGCAAAGGTGCTATGCTAGATGTGTTGAAAGGAAAAAAACA
>NW_012151396.1:4762544-4770701 GCF_000956105.1 Propithecus coquereli | reverse complement strand
AGCAGCACATTAATAATAGAGCTGCAAACAAATTGATGTACTGTTAAGAATATAACCACATACCATTTTAGGGAATTATTTAAAGCATAAAAATATGCAAATATAGGACTTTCAACAAGCAAAGGTGCTATGCTAGATGTGTTGAAAAGGAAAAAAACAAAAAAGTCATGGTACTTGTTTGCAAAGAAATTACAGTTTGTGGGTGGGCAAGAAACGTATATAAGTAATCCTAATGAAGAACTCAGTATAAGCAGCACATTAATAATAGAGCTGCAAACAAATTGATGTACTGTTAAGAATATAACCACATACCATTTTAGGGAATTATTTAAAGCATAAAAATAAATCATGGAGTAGGTTAGTATTAGTCTATCATTTAAAAACTGTTCATGCAGAAAATCTTTAATAACATTATAAATTAAATCAAAACTTAATTTAATCCTTAATATTCACTAAAAACTTCCTAAAGGCACACAAAGGATTTGCAAAATTTTTTTAATTATTTTCGTTTCAGGATATTATGAGGGTACAAACATTTTGGTTACATTTTTTGTCTTTGCCTCACCCAAGCGAGGGTTAGAGGCATGCCCTTCCCCTCTACAATGCTCACCGCATCCATTAGTTGTGAGTTTACCTCCCCAACCCCCTAATTCCTAGAGAATATTACTACTGTGTGAGCCCCATAGTGTTGATCAGTTAGTGCCAATTTGATGGTGACTACATGTGGAGCCTATTCTTCCAATCTTGTGATACCTCACTTCGGATAATGGGCTCAAGCTCAATCCAGGAAAATATAAGAGGTGACAGATCACTGTTGTTTCTTATAATTGAGTAATATTCCATGGTATACATATACCAAATTTGAATAATCCACTCATGAATTGACAGGCACTTGGGTTGTTTCCACATCCTTGCAATAGTACTTGGATGGGAGGATTTGAAAAATTAAAACAAAACAAAACAAACTAACAAACAAAACTCTATGTCAAGTAAGGCAATTTGTGTTATGTTATTTTCAACAATACAAACTTTTTATTTTAGTATTTTTGAAAGCTAGTAAAAACATTTCTACTTGCTTAGGGTCTAAGAAATTTAATAAGAATATCACTTCACTAATGAAAGTGTTTTTCTTCTGTTTTTGCAAAGCCCATCTGCTCCATCCACCCCGTACGGCAAGCTTAACTATCTTTTCACCCTCTGACTCATCAGCACTGATTATCTGTCAGCTCTTTCTGGGCCTTTTTGCATTTTGATTCATTGAGTTCTTCCTTACATTCCTGTACAGTTAAAGTTTCCTCAGGAGAAATGATGGTGCAATAGTATCTATGCTTCATACATATTAGAAATTTAACAAATGTTTATGCTTATTGGCAATGATAGGATCCCGAAGGGAAATCCATATACTCTCTTGTACATTATCATGAGGCATCAGTACAATAATTTATCAAACATAAATTCAGTCAACCTGTCAAAGGATGGATTTTGTTTCACATTTTTCTTATTTTAAAGTTAATTTTAAACTTTCTATCATTCTGGCAGTGAGTAAGCAAAGCCCAAGTTTCGTATGAAGAAGAAGATTTTGATATTACAACCAGGAAAATATTTACTTGTGAATATGTGTTCAGGTTTTCTGCGTCTACCACTTCTTAGCTGATCCAAATATTAATCTCACTTTCTTCCCTGCCATTACTGTTAGGAATCATAATACCTTTTGACTTAGGAGCCAGGGTGCTACTGTGCATTTCACAAAAATACATTTTAAAACCTTCAAACTTAGGTAGGCATATACCCAGTAGTAGGTGGATGAACTGAAACTCCATCCATGACAAGTATAGAGTAACTCTTGATAGAGCAATCTTATACAGATGATAAAACATCCCTAGCTGCCAATGAAATGTTCCTTTAGAAAGATATTTCTCCTGTTTTCTCAGTAATGCTTAATTTGTCTAGCCCAAATTGAGTTTTTAGAAAAGAAAAAAAATGTATAAGATTATAACACAAACATGATTTCTCTTCTTTGTGGAACAATGCATAGAGTACAGCACATCAAACTTGAGAAAATAGCTTCAGCAGGCGATAATGAAACAGAATAGCTATAAATCATACTATTGGATACTGGCTTCCATGTTTATTATATGATCACCAGGCCCTTTGCTGACATGAGTTCAACTTGTATTATTTAAGCACACTTTTCCTCCTGGGTGTCTGATGTAAACCTTCAGAATATTTTGAAGTGTTGATTCATGTTCTCACAAGAATAGAAGAATAGATCTTCACTACTGAAGATGTAGGCTGCACACCAGCAGCACGAACATCAGCCAGCTTGTTAGAAATGTAAAATTCGGGCTCTACCCCAACACTTTTAACAGGATTTTCCAGTGATTCACACAACCAATGCAGTTGGGAAGTGTGGGCATATAGGATTCCCTTACTCAATTTTACTGCCCTCCTTTCCTGTGTAATTCTGGTGTCAAAACACATTGTCATATTTGAAACACAGACTTGTTGGGGGGAACCAAGGGCAACACACGTAATCTAAACATCTGTACCCCCATAATATGCTGAAATAAAAAAAAAAACACATTGTCATCGTCTGCGTGTGTGTATGGGAAGGAGGCTGGGGCAGAGGACAGGTGGGGACATCAACGGGGAACACACATGCTGCATGTGCATTGTCAGAGACAGAGTTCCGCTGCTTGTCAAATGACCAGGCAGCACAGCTTTCATTTTCAGATGGAGAATAATTCCTTAAATATATTTGCCGATGGACTCTGATCTCCATGCAGGGAATGACCATATTTCTCTCAAAAACTTATGATCACTGTAAAATGCCTTCTTTGGTAGACTACACCAGAAGAGTGGATCTGGAGGGATAACTAGGTATTCCGAGTTTGAGGAAAGGGCAACTGTATGAAACACCAGCCTCCAAGTTGCTCAGTATTAAAACGAAACAGTCCTATGAATCCTTATTTAATATTCCCGTTGGATGCCTCATTTCCAAAGAATAGTCTCAAGATCAAGAGTTAACACCAAGCATGAAATAATTAGTTAATGCAGCGAAATAGCTTCTGAAACAACAACAACAAGGTCATATTCAGACTTGGGCAGTATTTGAGTTATGTTTATTCTATGTTGGATTAAAAGATTTCCATTTGCAGTACAGTTTTCTGCTATAGCACAACAGAAATGCCTTAGGATTTGCAAGTCACTAGGCAATGGCAGGAAGCTCAGCCAGCTCAACAAGGAGACAGTGACAAGGAGTTCACTGAGCTATCTGGGAAATCGGAATCAACAACTTCACACACTGGTACCATATTCAGATCTCAAACCTCCTTCGAAAACTGAACCTCTCAGATGATGGGTACATAACTGTATATATTTATGGGGTACATGTGATGGTTTGATATAGACATACAATGTGTATTAATCAAATCAGGGTAATGGGGTATCCATCACCTCGAGCATATGTCATTTCTTTGTGTTAGGAACATTCCAATTCCACTCTTTTAGTTTCTTTTAACAATACCCTAAAAAGAATGTTTACTGAATGTTGAAATATGTGACAGAAAAATAGCTGGTATGTTATCTGTGAAAATAGTTCAATATGTTCTTGAATGGCAGAGATAACTCATTTAGTGTAATATGACTATATGATGCAGACAGTCAAAATTGACTTGAATTCAGCCGATCTGGATTTTTTTTTAACTAAGCCAACAAATTGTTTAGCTAATTTTACCAGGTTATTGAGATTATGTAGTAATTTTAGTCAACAATCACAAACCAGTGGCTCATATAAACAAACTTTTGTTGGTCTTTCTGTTGAACAGTGACTAATTTAGAACTGATTCCAAATTTTCAGGAATTTTACTTATGTTACTAACTTGTTAGGTAAAATTGTTCACATAGCATTGAATATTTATACTTTTCATTACTGTTATACATGTTTAAGTTGATATGCATTTCGATAATGCAGTATTTAGAATTACATATTTTCTTTATCTTAACCCTCTAGAATAGTGTACATCTGTAGCTCTGGCTTGGGTAGTGCAAAGGCAATATATGTAACCAAAATGTTTGTACTCCCACAATATTCTGAAATTTAAATAAAAGAAAAAAGAAAATACATTTATTAATAATTTTAGATGTTTTGACATTTATTAATACTTATTTGTTTATTTATAGAAGTGTGTTTATGGCTTTAACATCCAAGAGTATGAAATACAAGATAGATCATATTTTTTGGCATACCTAGAATAAAATCATAAATATGATGCATTAGTTTAAAGAAGCTAGAAAAGACTATAATGCATGCTGAAGATGCATTTCAGTGGAGGGTTATATCCAAGGAAAGCAAATTTAAGCTCTATAAGAGATAAACATTTAGAACAAATGAAAAGAGGAGGATTTGCGTTGTCTCAGACTCTCCTTCCACAACTTTTTTAAACATTAGAGTATTTTCCCATTCAGCTTATATGACCATCCATCTCTACCACAGGGTGATTATGGGTGTTAAACTGTATGCTATATCCTAGACGAAAGACATGGTGCGAGATCTCACACATCACAGGTCTTCAATAAGTTGCTGCCATTGTTATTATTGCCTATGGGAATGTCCTTACACTTAAGGGAATAGAGTCTACTACTAATGTTCTATGAGTAATAATAACAGCAATTACCAGTAACATGGAAATGAACAGAAAAAGTAATTCTTGAGATAACTAGTAAATTTTTCACTTTTAAATCTTATTTTCTGAAAAATTTTCTAAGCATGCTTATGAGTTAAAAGTCCACCAATAGGCCTAATTATAGGTAAAACAACCAATTAATTAATGAATAATCAATTTCTCTGTCAATCTGATACCTTTCACAATTACTAACTCCCTTCTAAAAATAATCTCAAGCCTAAATTTAAACCTAACCAGGTTTTTCATTATAGAAGAATGCCTATTGCTTTCATTCAATAACTGATCATTGCTATATAGAAAAGAGGTTTGTTTTTCCCCAAAAAGTGAGGATAATAATTTGGTTTATGTGTGTTTGCATTTATACTAGTCAAAAGAAATGTTTATAGCACAGAATTTGCAAAGTGTCTGAATAGAGCTATTATTTAAATATTTATAGATGTGAGAGAGGTATTGCTACTTAATTAGCGTCCCTACATTGGTCTAATTATCAGTCTGTGCTTGACATTTCTTTTCTAATAGTGTCCTTTGCTATTATGCTTGCACCTAAATCAGTACTCTCTAGGATGAGATAATAGAGTTGTGTTTATTCTGACAATAGGATACTGGCAAATCGATGCATTACTGGAATAAAGTAACTATCTGAAAGTATGAATGAACTATTTCCATTATGTTGAACTTACAAAAACGGTAACAAAACATAGCAACCTAGGGAGGATTTGAAAAAGCTTCCCAGCAAAGTCCAGTACAGGTGACCAACATGTCATAAAAGGTTAAGGATGAGAGATTTGGGAGCTATTTTATATTTTCTACTATTTTGCATTTTATATTAAGTAGAAAGCATTTGGCTCAGAGTTTCTTTTAATCACATCCTTACACCCATTCTAAATATTTGGTCTCATCCAACAGTGCGCAATGCTGTCATTCGCTTTGCCCTGACCTTCCCCCACATCCATTCCAGCTGAACTGATTTGACGTGAATTTCATCTTCAGTGCTTAGAAATGAGGCCTTGGCAGCTCTATTCTAAATCGAGAGAATAGCTGTGCGAGAGCCTACGGGAAATAAGGCCTTCAAACCCCCCTCCCTGAAAAGACCCACGTTTCTTGGGGTGGAATCAGAACACTGCTGAAATCTTCAAAGGGAAGAGGGTAGGTGTGAAGTCCGGAGGAATAAGAAATAAGAATGCTCTGTTCTAATGAACAACAGCATTGGCTGACTCGGGGCTTCTTTTAGATTAGCCTGTCAGAAAAGGTATCCTATGCAAGTCAAAGGACGAAGTATTTTTTAAAGCAGGTTTTAAAAAATCAAGTTACGAAGACAGTGCACATTTAAATATTTTCTTTAAGGTCGGCAGGGATTATACGGACCGGCGGGGTCTGTGCAAACGTTGTGCAGACAATAACCACGATAACCTCGCTGCAGCATGTATCTTCTTGGCAGGGTTGTTTGTCAGAGCGGTAAAGATCTTGCAAAATCAAGAGCGCTGCTTCCTTCTGCAGGGGGACAAAGATATTGAAGAAAACCGTAAAGACCAGATACTATTCTTGTTGTTGCTCCTGCTGTTGCATTTCCCGCAGAGGCCAACGCTGCTCGGTGGGGTGAAGGAAGTGGGTAGGCAAACCTCAGCCCTGTGGCTAGGACTCCCCCACTCTCCGTCGGAGTCCCGGGGTCCGCAGCCCCGCAGGGAGGCTCCGGCACCCGTAGGTGGCGCCCCACGTCCGTGCCTGCGCGTCTGGCCCGCGCTCCCGGCGCAGCCCGGAAGCCCGCGCGTCTCCCGGGTCGCTAGAGCTCGGAGCCCGCATTTTAATAAACAAACGCGAGCGCCAGCGCGCTCCGCGAGTCCCGGGGTTCAGAGGAGCAGACACTTACACCCCGGCGAGAGGCATTTCTTCAATCCCTGCCAAATCCTGACATTTTCCAAACTGGAGATTCTGGAACCACAGCCCTTAAATCATTAAATTTTCAAGCTTTTTCTCTCCGTCCCAGTCTTTTTAATTTTTTTTTTAAGAAAACTGTGCCTTTTTCCCTTTCATTATGAAAGTGGTCACGCTATTCAAGATTAAGACCTGGAGGGAATTTGGAAAAGAAAAGAAAGACTCTAAAAGAAGACAAGCGACCGGCGCTTTCGAGGGTGTCTAATTTTTTAAGAAAAGAGGCAGCTGGGAGGATTTCGCTCTGGGCGTCTGGGTGAGAGCCGGACCGGGCGTTGCAGGGCGCCGCGGGCGCGCGGGGAGGGGGTACCGAAGCCGGGAGGAGGGCTCTCCGGAGTCCTCAGGGCGTTGGCAGCGCTGGGCTGTGCCCCCTGGGGACCGGCGGCCGCGGGGACCTGCGAAGGAGCCGCGCTGCGGGCGCGCTGGGCTCCGGGCGCCAGGGGGCCCGAGGCAGCGTGCGGGACTCGCGGCGCCGCGGCGCTGGGCGCGAAGCGTGCGGGCTAGACGCGCTGGGTCGGCGGAGCGGGGCGCTCGGCTGAGCCGGACGCGGGGCGTGCAGGTGCGGGCGCGGGCGCGGGGCGTGGTGCAAGCCCGGAGCGGGCGCAGGCCGGCGCGGGAAAGCGGCAGGGCGGGGCGGCGCGGTTATTGGCCACGCGCAGGGAGAAGGGTCGCGCTCCGTGTCCTCCTCCCGACAGCTGCGCTCGCCTCGTTCTCTCTGAGCAGAACAACTTCGCGGACTGTGGCGCTCGCCCGTCATGGAGGTTCCAGGTAACCAAACCGCCCCTGCCCTGCCTATCCGGGTGTGGAGCGTTAATTGCCTTGTGCGTGTATTTTAATGAGGACTTCGGCTACTCTGGGTTTGGGGGGGGGGGGCGGAGAACAAGAGGGGAAGGAGGACAGAGAGAATGGAGAGAAGGGAGGAGAGAGGAAGAAATCATTTACTGCCTGGCCGAGCACAGAGGACGTTTCTTAGACAGAATATGGAAGAGTTGATAGGACACTGGGGGCGGGGGACGCCTCTGTGCCTGTGTCTCTCGGCTGGGTACGGAAATGACCTGCCTGGGGTCTGGGGCAGGCGGACGGGGTAAAAGTGCCAGTGGGCGCGTAAGTTAGCAGGAGCCGAGAGGGTCGCCTCCCGGCCGGGGAAGACCCGGGATCTAGAAACAAGAGCTGGAAACAAGCAGAGCCGGCGATTCCCGTGCCAGGCTCTTCTGTCCTTCGCCGGAGGGGATCCGAGGGCTTCTCCAAGGGGGCGGCTGCGCGGACAATGGAAGTGGGTGTTCGCTCTCGGTGTCTCCCTCTCTCTCTCTGCCTCCCCGCTCCTTTCCCCGCTTAATTTTATTCGCTCTAAGGAGATTCCTGGGGTTCGTTCTTTGGGTGGAGAATGGATAGAATCGTTGCCACAGGGACTTAAATTGACTTTAAAAACATCTGCAGGTTGGACAAATACAGGATAAAAGGGAAAGCTGGGAAAGGAACAGGGACTCTTGGTCTCGCTGTCAAGAAAATGCTGCTGGAATGAAGGTGATAGAGCGAGCATCAG
>NW_012151396.1:4707489-4762009 GCF_000956105.1 Propithecus coquereli | reverse complement strand
GGCTGCGGGTCCTGCCTGGGGGCGGCGCTGGCCCTGCTGCTGCTGCTGCTGCCCGCCTGCTGCCCGGTGCGGGCGCAGAACGACACCGAGCCCATCGTGCTGGAGGGCAAGTGCCTGGTGGTGTGCGACTCCAGCCCGTCGGCGGACGGCGCCGTCACCTCCTCGCTGGGCATCTCCGTGCGCTCCGGCAGTGCCAAGGTGGCCTTCTCCGCCACGCGGAGCACCAACCACGAGCCGTCCGAGATGAGCAATCGCACCATGACCATCTACTTCGACCAGGTCAGCGCGCCCGCCCCGCCGCAGCCCCGGGAGGAGAGGGCGGGCCCGGGCGCGCGGGCTGGGGGCCCTGGGGGCCCTGGGGTCCCGGACGGGGGTTCCGGGCTCTCTCCTCCCTGCCCTGCCTGCTCTGCCTTCTCCTCTCCTTTTTCTTTTTTCTAGTACGCACTCCTCCTGTTTCACCTTTGCACGTTGTAGTCTTTCCGTTTTACTGTTAAAGATCAGCTCCCTTAGCGTTTGTGTGACTGAGCGTCCCTTAAAGCTGAGTTTTCTCAGAGTCCCATGAAACTAAAAGGTTTGAAGTATATTTCCAGAAAGGAAGCGTTGCACGTGTTACTTTTCGCTGTGGGGTGGGGAGAACTGGTGTTTGATGGTCTTCAGTTACCCGGGTGGCCACCTTGACGAATGGGTGCGGTTACACTCTGCACACTCAGGAGAGGCGTCCTCAACCAACATTTAGAAAATGCACACCTATTGCTCATTTTGAGGAATGGACTGGGGGAGGGGATGTTTATCTTCAAGAAAAATAACTGGGGAAGAGTGTGGGTGAAATTGCAGGGGTGGTTATATAAATACAAGGCAAAATAAAGAAGGTGGTTATATAAAAGCAGTATATAGTAAATGAAATATATACAACATGCAAATGTAATATGTACAATATATGAATATATACTGTGCAGTTATATAAATTAAGAAAAATAAAGAGCAGTGACTTAAGTGGCCTTAAGCCACTTAACTTCTGCCACTTGGTTCAGAGCAGAAGAGTCAGCAATATGATCAAGCCTTTGCAATCCCTTCTCTGAGTTATTGGTTCTCAGGGTTAAAGGTCGTGACCTTCTTTTTGGGTCGTCCGTCCGTGGTTTTTATTACTTTTCAGAAACAAGTTGAAAACATTATAGTGGTTTCCAAACTTCAGCGAATCAGCTAACCCTTTTGCCACCGTGTTTCCCACAAAATGGAGCACTGAGTACTCCTCAGTCGTATCGGGCTTACTGTACATGCGCAATTGACTTTCTTCTCTGTTGACAAGGCTTAAACCTAAGTAATGATAAACCTACACACACATTTGCCTCTTTTTAGGCCACTGTATTTATTTTTTAAATCCTTATTAAGGTTCATTCATTTGAGGGAGTTTTATTTGGGGAGTGTCTCTTTGATTGGTTTTTATTTATAAAATATAAATATTTATTATGTCAAAATAAAGGAGACAACAATGAAGCAGGCATTTAGGAACTGTATACTCGATTGGTAAGTTTTGCTTTATGTGTTATTGTTATTATATGATTATTATTCACTCGCCAATGTCTTACAAGTAGTTTTCACAGCATTTTCACGTCCACCATTTCATTAGTGTGTCAAGAAAACTCTGTGATGTAGGGCAGGATGAGTAGTAGTAGGATTCTAATTTTATGCAAGGCTGGTTAAATAATGTTTCCCTGATTGCCCAGTTAGGGAGGTACTGAGGCCTGATTTCCGGGGCCTGGTCGGGGGTGTTCGTTCATCTGCTGCAGGGGCCTGAATTTACTGGTTTCCAGAATTTAAAATTGTGGTGAAGGAGTTGAGACGAAGGAAAAAAGCAGCTCTCAGGGCTTAAATGGAGAACCCTTTATTCTTTTCTCCAGCTTTGTAAGGAGGACTGAGAGCAGCAGCCCGAGAGCTGAGAATAGGCCTGCTGAGGGGCTCGCCTTTGACAATGGGGCCCGAGTGTCTTTCTCAGCTCTGCCCTTGAGCGGGGCTGAAGTGGAGCTCACAGCTGGGCTGAGGAAGCTGGAGCAGGCATGTTTCACAAGCCATTTCGGTGGTTGTCACTGGCAGCATTTCACACTGCTTGGGGAATTGCACGCTATTCTGTAATGAGCACGTAGGACATAACAGCGAAAGGTATTCTGGCTGGAGTTTGTTTTCTGATTAGATGACAAGATCTTTAATCTAGGGTTTTGATGTTGCTGCTGGCTCTTTGTCTTAAAAGCAGAGAAGATTATTTGTTGTGCATGTGTGGGTGAGGAGGAGGATAGGGACAGGATCCAGACAAAGTGGCCAGATTCTGTCTTGAACATCTGAAAGGAAATTGGGTCACACGGGAGACCCGCCACTGGGGAAGTTCTGCTTATGACATTGTAGCACCGATTCCCCTTTGATCGGAGGAAAACCATCTGCAGGGTCATGTGATCTCGTGTCAGGTGCCTAATTTGGTCATTCTCCTTGCACGTTGTAGAATTCCATTAGTTTGAGCTAAGGATGTCCACGCTGCTGATTCTGTATTGAAGCTTCTTTGTCAGACACCACAGCTCAGCCGAGGCAGCCACATTGCATAGAGGAAAGTGAGAAAAACATGTGCAGCAAATGTTTGTCAACAGTCTTTCATGCAACATTCATTATTGAGCACCTACTGTGTGCTGCCTGTGAGTGTGCCAGGCACTGGGAAACACTGGAGACCAAACCCTCACGGGGTCTGTTTTCTCCCGGAGCACAGGAAGTTAGGTCCCAAGCTTGATCTTACAGAAGTGAGCTCATGTCCTTGTCCCTAGGCCTTGCTCTGCCCCTCAGTGTGGAACTCTGTTTCTGTTAAACAGAGCATCATAGCTGAAGTCCCCATAATCCTGCAGACCTCTACAGATTCAATTTACGATTTGTTTACTGAGCTTACCACCTTCGGTTCCTTTCTCTCTGCCCTGCCCTCGCCCCCAGCATCTGAAATTCACATTCACTTTTTGAATGCATAAATAAAATATACTTTAAAAATCTTTATTAATTACAATTCATTAGAATACCTTTGAAATCAATTCCTGCTGTAAGCTATTTTAACTTCAGCACTACCTCCTTCCTGGGGAAGCCTGACAATGCTGAGTTTGTGTTCCCGGCTGCTCTGCAGCTGATAAATGAACTGGCGTCGGTGGTCATCCGGGTATGATTAAACCCTGTGCTGAGGAGGGCCTTGCCATGGTTGTGCTGTATTCCCTTTTCTTTTCCAGGTGTTAGTAAATATCGGCAACCATTTTGATCTTGCCTCCAGTATATTTGTAGCACCGAGAAAAGGAATTTATAGCTTCAGCTTCCACGTGGTCAAAGTGTATAACAGACAAACCATCCAGGTGGGTAGCTTTGAGAACTGGCCCCTTCCAGGTTTGGGTTCAGAGTTCCCCATTGCTAAAGGCTATTTCCCATGGTCTGTGGGGTTGGGAGGGGCGGGGGGTTGGCTTTTCCGGGGGGGTGTGGCTCAGAACCAGCCCTGTGTCCTCACTGCCAGGCCTCCTGGTGTGGGCTCTAAGTGAAGGGTGGAGGAGGGAGTGGGGACGCGGGGAACGAACAGTGTGTAAGAGTGGGGTCCTTTATGATCTGCTGAGCTTTACTCTCTGCGTTTTAGGTCAGTTTAATGCAGAATGGCTACCCAGTGATCTCAGCCTTTGCAGGAGACCAGGATGTTACCAGAGAAGCTGCTAGTAATGGCGTCCTGCTGCTCATGGAAAGGGAAGACAAAGTGCATCTCAAACTGGAGAGGGGCAACCTCATGGGGGGCTGGAAATACTCCACATTCTCGGGCTTCTTGGTTTTCCCTCTATAAATGCAAAGGCCCCTGGATGGTGGGAAAATTGGAATCTGGACCCAGGAATCCACCCTTCGAAACACCCTGAACTTGCCCTAATAGGACAACTTGTTTCCAACCTCTGTCAGACTGTTGCAGTAGAAGAATGATTTCCTTCTAAATCTCCAGTATTTTTTTTGAATATTGACAATTCCTCGGGAACCTGGCCTCTAATTAGTTTTAGACGACAAGGTCTTAAGGAGAAATGAAATTATCGATTTGAGCAATTTGTACCTGTGATTGTAAAGTCAATATCGGATTTTATTGTTGGGACCATTGACTTACCTTTTTTTGTTTGTACGTTGTATTATTGTCCCAATGCAAGGAGTGCCGCTGACCCCAGGACGGATTGCCGGTTGCTGTCAGGGCTCAAAGCAAGAGCCCAGCAAAGAACCACCTGCTGGATGGTCCTTGACATGTGTTCTGTCTGTGTCTGTACAGCCTTAAGAAAAAGAATGGCTTCACTTTCATTCTGTATTTTCCCCCTACCGGGTGGATGGGAGGACTTGGGAGGGGGATGGGGACATTGTGAACCTGTCAAGAAGTGCTTTATCTAGAGAAGCAGATTTTGCACGATTGGACTGCAACTTTTGTTTTGTATTGTTTGTGTTTTTTGCCTCGGAAAGCTTTACTTTTCTTTCTACACTCAGCTTTCCCTCTTCAACCCCACTTTTATTTTTCTTGCTGGGTTTGGGGAGAGAAAAATATATGTTGAATTCATGAATAAGACCAAACAAAACAAAACAAAAAAATACTTGTATATTTTGTTTTGGATGAGACCAAACCAAACAAAAAGTACCTGTTTATCAAAGTAAAGATAACAGCGGAGAATTCTGCTTATTCTTTCAAAGAGATTCTGAGATACACCTTTAGAACTAGCAACCTGGAATTTTTTTTTTTTTTTAATTTACCCCAGAATCCTTTAAGAACTTGTTGTCGTTACTGGGTGGTCCTGGATCTTTTAAGTTGGGAATGGAAGCTGTAATGACCAAACCCCTAAACACACTGTTTCTTTGCCCAGCGTGCCCTGACTTTTAATTTATTTGGATCCATCTCTGAGTGAGCACACAGTGATCAGGTGCTTCGAAGAAAACAGGACCAGCTCCTCTTCCTCAGGATCCTTTTTCGATCTGCCAAGGAAAGGGATGTGTTGACGCTCTCCTGCTTGCGCCTGGCGGGAAGCCACCTGGAAGTCACAGTGGTTAAAGGTATTGGCGAATGCATCCGAGGAGCAGTTTAACAAATCCTTCTCTTTTTGGCACCCTGTACAACAATATCATTAAGACACAGCTGAAAGTTGATGAGTGCCAAGGAAATGTCACTAATCCCAAAGCAATCAAATATGTGACCTCAAACCGGATGTTAACTTGTTCTTTGTGTAACAATGTAACCAAAATATTGATGATAAAAAGTCATACTTTAAGATTCAGAATAAATGGATTCGATGTCTGGCTTGCTCTTATCCCTCCACATCATGTCCTAACTCTCAAAACGTGAGGAAGCAAAGGCCAAGTATCTAGGACTTGGGGATGATAAATCCGTACTATGCCTCTTTGGAAAGTGCACACACAAACACACACCCCCATATATACAGACCTAGCTAAGGTCTGGGTGGCTGTTGTACACTTAGATACATTTCAATTTATACATACTTAATATTCAAACAGGAAGATTTGGGGAGAGAAGTGTGAAAAAGGCAGCATTAAGAAGATTAAAGTAATTTGCTTTTATCAGATACCATCTTTATGTGGTACAAGTTCCAATTCAGTATTTCCATCAGTGAACACCAACAGAAATGAAGCCAACATTTTAAGATAACATGAGTTGTTTCCAAAACTGTGTGTGAGCATGGAGAGGCAGCAGACTCCATTTTCACATAACAAATGCGGTGGGGGTTTTCTAAATGAAAAGCTGTCTAGTTTGATTAAGACCTAAGTTTTACTGTCCTTACATGGAAGATGCAGAGTTTCATTTGAATTAAAATGCTGTTCAAGTTTTTGAGAGAAAAAAAAAATCAACCTAAAATCATAAGGGGTACCTTGGCTGTGTGATTAAGATGCATACTTCCAAACGTTGTTATTAAGGCTGATAACATAAGCAGAAGGATGCTGGCATACCTTTTCTGTGTTTTACTGCTCTAAGTTATTTTAGTCCCCTTTTCCTCATTTCCTTAATCTTATGTTCAATTTCAAACAAGCAGGAAACCTCATTCGAGGACAATATAGTATTTCAGAGATTGAAAGATATATGAGTACTTGTTATTTTTATTACTTAGTATATAATACACATGTGTTTGTATTTACACCTTTATTATATACAGGTTGTTAATGGGTTAAACTGTATAATAAAATAAGTCATTAAATTGACCAATCTAAAACCGAGTATATTGCAGGAGTTTATTTTATATTAGAAAAAAGCTTCATGCGGACTTTTCTACTCCTATTCTTCTTCTCTTTGTTTCTTGAGATGGATGCCAGAAACTGCATTAGGAAGGAGCCCCGCTGAGAGTAAGTCTGAAGTTGTTTATCATCCCAGGCAGCCTCTGCCAAGGTTCTGTTTGGCAAAGGATCTTGGAGGCATATGAAGTTCCTGTGTATGGTCTACAAAAAGATATAGGTCTGATCAAAATTCTAAATATATATATTTTTTTAATGAGAAAAAAAGTGAGACATCTGTAATATGGAGGGCCAATCTCAGTAGCCTGTCTCTGGGACTCGGTTTTCTTATCTGCGGAGTGGAGGCAATAACCCTGCTTGGTCAGCCCAGCATGCAGGGCTGCTGGGAGGACCCCCAGACATGCTCTGAGAACTGGGAAGTACTTATAGTACAACATGGGGTGCCATTATGGCAGGGAGGACATTTCTGGAAAAGCAGATTTTTCAACATGCAATTTATGAAAAACATGTAAAATGAATATCGGGCAGAAGGACAATTTTATGTGAAAGTAAATTTTCGTATTTCTTAATAGGCTATCAAAACTGTAACACTATATTGAAGTTTTCTTTAATATGATTTTTCGGGCTGATAATTCAAAATTTATACATTTTCCTATTAACCCAATTCTCAATTATGTTATTTGGCTATCCTATGTGGTGCAAATTCACCTTTCTGTTCCAGTTTGTAATACTAATATTTTATTAAAAAAATAAAGAATTGTAACATTTTAACACAAAACATGAGATACTAATGCTATGGCATTGTAATAAGTTGCTCTGCCTGATAAATATTAGTCCTACCAAATTGTAGATGCTTTTAAAACAAGACTATTTTTTAACTTAAAGTATATTCTAATTTGAAGTGCAGCCTTGATTATTTGACTCTAGATCCTAAGAAACAATGTTTACCACCTGTAATTTCTGAGCCTTTTTTGCATCCTAACATTTTATATTTATGTGTTCATGTATAAGTGAAATTATCTACATCTTTAAAGTGTGTGCTTAATATAGCTACTCAGTTAAGATGAAAGCCTATTAAATATTAGCATGAAAACTCATGGAATCCTATAGATTTCATAGATTTACTTATTTGAAAATAATTTTAAGCTAATTATGGTTGCATTAATCATCAGAAGAATTAGAAAAAATAGGCAAAGCAAAACAAAAACCTTTATTGAATCTCTAATTTTATTCATAGTATTTTCATGCTATCAAAAAATTAAAATGGTCACATACTTAGTAACTGTTGCATATACATTGTTTGCCTGTGAATACATGAACATATACACCTGATTTTGTTAGCACAGTAATACAAAATAAAACACACAGATTGTCCACATTCTCCTGGAATCTAGGAATATGTGAGAGGAAAATTTGATGAATCACTTTATACAAGCAAAACAAAGGCGTCGGTTGCTCCAGCATGCTTTAGATATAGCAAAAAGAGCAAAGCATGTTCTGTCAATTTTCGTGACCATAATTTTGCAATCTTTTATAAGGAAAAATGCTGCAATAAGATAACTTTGCTGTGAATAAAATAGTTAATGTTTGTTTACATTTTGACAGCATAAAAAGTATATAACAATCTAATGCACAGATGCAAATGAATAAAAGGCTCTTTTACATTATAAATAAGATGGTGTAAATGGATTCAGGTTTCATCGAATCACTCTAAGGGTTTACTGTGTGCTCTGTAGAAACACTTACAAAAAATGTAGAAGGAGATTAACTGTAGAACTACACTGAGTTTTGCCCTCTTGCCTTGCTTGTGTGGAAGCTTACTTGTCATTTTTATTCTGTTTCTAAAGCTAGCACTTTGCTACTAAAATGGGATATTATGAACATATTTTAAAATTTAAGATCAAAGCCTATTAATTCTCATGAGACTCTTGAGATTACATTTCTTGGCATTTATAGAGCAAGCACACCAAATATACCGAAGTTACAATACAATTTCCATTTTGGTTTTATTGTTTTACTTTTTGTTCTCTGCATCTTTTTTCTGTGATACTCTATGAAGAAGTTAGCTAGTGATGACGACAATCATCAGTCGTGTGTTTCTGTATTTACCTCATATTTTAGAACATATTTTTGCAGATAGAATTCACCAAAAAGCATATTTACTGCCTTTGCAGATGGAGGGCTACAATTCATTTTTTTTTAAAAAAGATATTTTAAACTTCACTATGTTACATAGCTATCGATCATGTGATTGGGCAGATCCAGTTCTCATACCCGCAACTCTCTAAAAACAAAAAGTCATATCAAAAGTCCTTTAAAAGGTCCAATGAATATAAACTTCAAAAAAAAAGAAAGCATGTATGTGAGTCTGTATAATAACGTTATACCAAAGCATGAATCTGCAGTAAATGAGCTTTCCTTGCATTCCCAGACCCAGTAGGGTAACTTGAAATTTGTAAGGGCAAAAGCCACGTGATTTTACCTCCTACAGATAATAGAAGTACTGTTTTGTCTTCCTAAGTGGGTTTTGCTGTAGGTTTCCATCACCAGAATTACTTGAGTGCCAATAGCATCATAAATCATCATCTTCATCAGCTTGCCCACAAACACTCACTGTGTAGTGTAAATGAGCTCCTTGACAACTTAATTTGGAAAAGAAATCTTCATTCCCTCTTCTTAATGCCTACAGCAGGACTCCCCAGGGTGAGAGTGCTGCCTTGCGCAAGGGCTATCCTCACAAAATGGAAGCGACTTATTAATGAGCCACCACCAGTCTTGCATCCCAACTAGCAATGCCTGAACTTTCACTGTTGTTCCCACACATTCTTCAGGAATGCCGATTTTCTTCTTCTGAATTCATAATCGGGTTGCAAAACAACATTGAGATAGAGAATATCAGCAATACTTTGGAATGTGGGACTCCTAAGTATTTTGCTTAAGGCTGTTTGATCTTATTTTATTCATTTAAAAATACTTATATGAATCTCTTATGTCTTCAAAGTCCCCTAGGATATAGGGCATTTCCTTGACTTTTTACTAAAAATGAGCATTTACTGTGATTCTGGGTACATCATTATTACAGAACTGATAAGAAGAGAATAATATCAGAATAAAAGAATATCTAAAAATAGTTATTAATTGGGTAAAATTTGGCAAATTCCCCGTATTACTAAATTCTCTTATTTGCAGTATTTTTATATGTATCTTAAAGATTTCTGCCAGCCTTAAAAGTATATTATTCTATGAAACATTTGTCTTTGAATTGCTGGGATTTTTTGTATAATCCTGTAACTGTTGGATTATTAGTGGTATACTTCCAGAGAGTAGTCTATCACTGAAAAACACATTTAGGACATGGAAATGAGATACTGTCTTCTTTTCATATTCCCAGGCACCATGTCAGGATGCCGTAGCATGGTTTTTGTTCTGCCATTGTCAACTGTCAGTGCAAAGAGCAATTATATTACTTTTAAACAATGATCTATTCTTTTGGGAACAGGGTGCAAATATTTCCTTTTCATTTTACAACATTTGTGTATAGCAGCCCCTAGGCCATAGAGTGTGCTTAAAAATGATGATTAGAAAAATAAAGATACACTCAGTGTGCACCAAGAGCTTATAGTCCTTCTTAAAAACAATGTTCAAAACTAGCCTGTAGGATATTCAGTTAAACTGATGGTGAGGGGGTGGGCTGGGGTGGGTGTCAAAGGAACCTTAGAAATTTGAATGCATATTTACTGAAGTGAATATGTAATTTCTATTTTTTTCATATGAAGAGGAGAATGTTATTTTGGCATTGACATTGAATACTGAACGTCATCTGATGTCTCAATTAAAAGGTCCCCCTATGCTGAACATGGTTGCACAGTAGGGCTCATGGACTAACCTGGAACGTATTAAGGTGGATAGGGACAGGCACCGGGAATTTCCATTGTTTTAACACGTAAAGCTTAACTCTATTGCCCTTTTTACTGTTTTACTATTTCTTCTTGTCTTCTATGTAGTGAATTACTTGGGAAGACAGAAGGCATGCTGGAATTAGTCAAATCCTTAGAAGATAGGCATGTAGCAAAATACAAATGAGGCATGATTTGAGTTGTATCTTAAACAGAACTGAATAAGGGGCCATTTTTAGCACATTGACTTTTTTTTAACACGATATTAACTTATCGAAAGAAAGATCTAACTTAAGGAGAAACAAAAGATAAATGTGAGACCAAATGGCACTGAAAGAAAACAGCAATTCTGTGTGTTTTATTTGTATAATCACACACACGCGTGTGTGTTGTATGTGTGTGAGTATTTGAATAAAAACAAATACCTATAGTTAAAATGTACCCACCATCCAAATGCCTTCTGTGTACCTGGAACTGCACCATCACTGAAACTCAGCGGATGAGGAGATGATGGCCCCCAGTGCCTTTGCTCAGAGATGTAGACTCACTTCTAATAACTTTTTATCTCAATTATTTGATCTATGTTTCACATTTTATCTCTTGTATTCAATCTTAGGAGTTTATTTCACCAGAAGGTAGAGATTACATCTGGTCTCCCCAACAGACAGAGATTGAGAACTGTTGAGAATAATTAGGCCATCTGGTGCTATAAATCCAATAGAAAGTTATGATCAGTGGATCATGGCCTAATCTGCTCTTCATCCTTTGCATCTGAATTATCTTGGCACAAAAGAATGACAAGGGGCTGGATTTTTAAAGGAAATTGCCACATCTCCCCAGTCATTAGCAGGCAAAAGGCATGCGTGCATCAGACTGTGATAATTAGGGAAGACTTATTCTCCCCTAAGGCCTATTACTTTTTGATACTTATTTTTTTAATGTCTCAAAATGTACTGCACCAAACAATGAACATCCTGGAGATTTTACTTATGATTTCTACCAATTCCTGAGTATATTTATTAGAAGAAATTATTTACTAAAATGAACTTTTCTTTTTATCTTGATACAGAATTGAAATGAACCTAAATTAATTTTGGTATATATTTTTTTTTCTCGGAATTGCAGAAACATTTGTTTCAGGAAAAAAACTCCCCAATAGATGGTGCTGGTGCTGTGATTTAAACCATTGAATAATTAGTATGCAAAAAAGCTCCAGAGAGAGGCCTCCGGGAATTCCCTTACATCAAGTTATAGAAAGACGAAAAATGTGGCTTTATTTTTGCTTAATGCAAATTGACATAATTGTATAATTTCAAAACTTCAGAAACACTTCTTGTTTTGAGGTCAAGGAGTTACTTCTCATCTTTATTGTTCATATCTCAGATATCTTTGAAAAATAAATGCCAACAAAATTGAGTGTTGCAAAAAGACAAGCTGAATGGCCTTCCAAGTTTTTTCCATCATGGTGCTTCAAGGGTCTGTTAGTTAAAGCTATCATGTGAAGGTTAAAGTACAAATTATAATGAAGTCCTTCCTTCATATTTATGAGAAAAAGTTGCAGATGCAAGAAGCACATTGGCAGAATGATGTGCCGCTGATACTGACAAAAAAATGAAGACTTCATATAGCCAGGCACTGTACGGAGTGCTGTACAGTTATCTTTCTGTTTAATCATTACAACAACTCTACAAAGTAGATACTGTCATTACTCCCATTTTGTGGATAATGACTATAAGGCTTAAAGCAATTAAATGAGATGGTCGAAGTCTCAGCAAATGAATTACAAAGGTAGGAGTCTAATCTTGGACTTTCTACCTTCAGAACATATTCTTTAAACTTGTTTTATTTTGCATCTCAGTATGAGAGATACAGTATGAAAAACAATTTTGTCAAATAAGAAACCTATATATGATTAATCTCATGTTCACATCACAGTTATTTCGATAGAATATATTGTTTAAAAAAGGACAATTTAGATCTACATACTGATACATGAAATCTGCTTTACTGTAATTATAAGAGAAATATTACAACTAACTGCTATAGATTTATTAAACTGCTTATATCAGAAATACCAAAGTTTGGGCTCTCATGTGTTTAGTCATTGTCTCCATGCAGAAATTGATAGTGGAAACATTTTTTCCTCTATTTCTCTTGCCAGAACTCTTTACAAAGATGAGCTCAAAATACTTAAACATTTAAATACAAAGAGCTCATTTTTCCAACAATATTGTATATTTTATAAAGGTTACAGATCATTCTCTGTTTAGAATTCTAGAGTAAAGCCTAAGGAATCAAGTTCAAGAAGCAAATTAAGCTATCCTTTAATTGAACAACTTGCTTCTTTAAAGCTGTTCATGAAGCTTTAAGCTCAACCTCTGGCTGGAGAAATATCTTTTAGAACCAGGAGTCAGGGAATTCCTCAAGAGATTAACTAATTAGATAAAGTTAAAGGGAGATTTTAGAGCGGTCAGTAGCATTTGCCTGTATTAAATGCTCTGATTGTATTTTTATATCAGAGGAAAACATTGTTTTTTTTTTTAGTTTAGGTGATAAAAGGGCAAAAGAAAACATCTCTACATCTCCAAATGTTTTTTGATAATCAAGTTAAGCTTATTAGCCTGGGAGATAATCAGTATGACTTTATTACATTTTTACTTAAAGAATATGTGGCTGTGGTTTCTTGATGGTATTTTGGCATCAAAGACATTTGCATTGCCAAGCTTGGTGGCTTTTCCTTTAGTTAGAAAACAAGCTGAGGGTTTCTGGAACACAACAGTATGTAACACGTCTCGTCAGCCGCTAAAGGTGACCGGGGCCCGAGCCGGGGCTGTTGTGTTCTGTATTCGCGTCCTCTGGAGGCTACGGCATTTCCCCTCTGGAATATTTCCAAAAGGTACACTGTATCTTCTCTACACTGGCCTTAGTTCCAAGAATATATTTTCAGGAATTAAAATAACTCTTGCTTATTGGAAACACATGTCTGAAATAATATATCAGGCCATATTAAGACGATGATGATAATTTGGAGATTTAAATGTACACATGGCTAGATAGACAGATACTTTAAATATATAGTGGTTTGAAAATAGCAAAAACTCTGACCTTGACCAGACTTTAGCTCCTCTGAGTCCTCTTTTCAACAAGGTCTTGTCCTCAAGCCTGCACAACCCACTTGCAGCAAGAATACTGTTAAGTAAATTTAACATTTAAGGAGAGACAAGTCCAACTCTGATGCCAATCCAGTGCTCCAGATGGCTGTCCATGAAGCCCTCTAAGTAGGATTTTGATTTCAGATTTTGAGTGTGCAGTGTCCTCTCCAGGATGGGTTAGAGCCCCAGGCTCTTGTGAGCAAGAATCTTCCTGGATGCGAGTTTTTTTTTTTTTTTTGGTTTGTATGTTTATTTTGTTCACTTTTTTATTTTTCGTTTTGTGGTTTGTTGTTGTTTTTCTTTGAGTAGTGATTTAGTTGAAGAGTGCTTCATCTTCAACAAAAAGAAACTGTCGCAGAGACTACTGGAAAAAACTACGATAGGAACTCTGGCATACAGAGCATCCCTCAAATTTGATGGCATCCTCAAATAACTTTGAGATCATCCCACTCGATTAAATGAGCATTTCCAGAACTCTAGGAGAGAAGCTGTTGGATTCTTGAAACTACTCACTCAATATCAAGCTGAACAGGAATTAATTACATGGAATTGAGTGAACAATGAAGAATGATTATGATTTTTTGTGTGGTTTTTGTTTGGAACATTTCTGGCTCTTTAATGTTCTATTTTCTGGATATAAGGAACTCCTTTCTGTTTTCTCTTAAATTATCTATAACTCATAGAAATTTAGTGGATTACACTTTTCCAAATGGAAATAAAACATTTATCTTTTTCTTTCTGCTTAATCTCTCCAGAATTTGGAAATTCTGACTGAATGTTCTCCTTTTCATGGCAATATAATTATTTATATACATCAATAAGAATCTGTCCTCCTTGTAAGAGGACATAATTGGAAAAATTGGTTATATAACAAAGGCTTTGACTGGAATGTCACATTTGAGTATGATGTCCATACAATCAGATATAATCAGACAATTTTAAGTAACTAAGATTGACTTTCTGGAGTCAAAGCTCGCAAAGCCCTCTTCGACACATCAGCCCGGTCCTGTCTTGCAGGATTTCTGGCTTTAGAAGTAAGTAAGGAAGAGTCCTTCTTTGCAGGTTATGGAATCTTAGGATATTTCTGGGAGCTTGAGAAGGGAACAATCCACCCAAATTTATAGGTACTGCAGGTGAAGTCTGCAGGTGAGTTCTTGACTTGGTTTCCGAGCTTTGAGAGACTTTTAAAAGTCTAATCTGAGATTCCTCATTTTTACTTTTTAGTTTCAGCAAGGCAAACTTAAAAAGACCAATATGTGGTCAATTACTATTCTTGTTGCACTTGTGTAAATAATCAGGCCAAATCTAATGAGGCCACCCTTACTATTTAAACAAGAATAACCTTACTTTGGTTATCTTCGTCAAAAAGGATGGTAAATTTTATGTTTCAGTAGAAAACTCTAGTACATCATTGTGAGTTACCATGTTCTGGTCCTGTTCATTGTCTTTGAGGTTTTATCGTCTACCTCAAAATTAGAATGGATTCTCCATCTTGTACGTTTTGTTAGCCTTGCCAAATTCTCAATTCTTCTATTTCCTCAATATTTGGCTACAATTCTCTAAGTCGCAATTTTTCTCCCACTCTCCTAGCTTGGTGTCACTGATAACTAAAAGCTGACTTCCCAGCTTTTTATTGGGACTTTAGGGTGTCTGGTAGCTGAGCTGCCCCTGAAAACACCCCCCTCAGGATATATCGAATGCCTGCTGTCTGAAAGTGGAAGATGATCCATTTTTGTGCCTGGGGCTGCTGCCTGTGGGCGAATCAGGAATCTTCCAACCCAACGTCTAGAAATATTCTCAACTGACTCCTCTACTAAGGAGTCTCACCAGATGGTTCAGCTTATTTTTAATGAAAAAAGGCAACCAAACAAGAAATGAACTTAGATCGTTCAGAGGAAAGGAGAATGCCTCTTCCTTGAGTAAGTGGAGGGACTGACAAACACACTTCTTGACCAAACTTTAGACAGGCTCCTCTGAGCCCTCTTTTCAAAGAGGCCTCATTCTTGGGCCTTGTCTGTGGTCTTGTAGCTAGTTGTAGGAAGAATCCCGAGAACTGGTTGAGAGAGAATTCCCCCTCCCTTGATATCTGATCACCTTTTACATCTGATCAAATTCCTCATTGCCAACTCTTCATATCTGATCACTTTGGCTCGCCTTTATCAAGAATCCATTTAAATTGCTTTAGCAAAAATCCCCTGCCCTTGAAGTCCCACTTAGTAGTTATCCATCCACTGATCCCTTAACTCTACTGTACGGCTATCCCTGGCCGTCTTTGCTGTATTCCGAGTTGAACCCAATCTTTCTCCCCCAGCGTGGTAGCCTTGACGCCTACTTCAATAGTCCTTTCTCACCATTTTAATCAGTGTCAGAAAAATATTTTCTTTAACAAGTATATTTATAAATAAATATCTGTGCATTTAGATAAATGTAATATATACAAATAGAATTTATATCTATTTCAACTGTGTATATATTTATAAAATCACACAGATATGAAAACATGGGGATAAAGAAGTCTAATGAAGAAAACCACCATTCAAAGAAGAAATGCGTCTTCTCAAATACTTATGAAACATGTTTCATCTTCTCAAACTACTTAAGTAAATCTTAATAACTATGTTATATATTACCTACATTCAAATAAGCCACACAGCTGGCCAGCTGAGTGTAACAATTATTTAGCGATTACTACGTACTGACCAGTGTTCTAAGTGGTTTACGTATATTTATTCATATCAATCCTATAACGTAGGTATTATTAATATCACTATCTTGAATTTTGACAATTTAAAGTAACAGACACAGAAAATTTAAGTAACTCTCCCAGCGTCAAATAGAAGAGCTAGGCTTCAGACCTAGCCAGTGTGACCCTAGTCCATGCTTCAAACTACTACATTACGCTACCTCTCTGGATGACTGCGACAGAAAACTCCAATAACGTGGCAAACAGACTGTACCACTCTGCTTGCTGAATCAACTTTTGTGATAACCACAATGACTAAATACCACGTTCCAGATGATGAATCTGTGAACACCTGAGTCATGAAGCGTTCCAAGCAAATCATTACTGTCCTTCCCCAAACAGCCCAACTATACTATCAAGTTCCACTGACTTCCCAGACATGCATTCTTGAGTTTTTCAAAGCAGAAGGCATTCATCTGTGTGCTAAGTTTCATACAGCTACATACCATGCTGTGCAGATGCCATAGCGCAGAGGCCTAAAGAGGGGCCTGAGTCCTGACAGGCGAGGGTCTGGCTTGTGCTTCTGTACCAGCCTGGAACACAGTGTTCTTGAGACCTGGTTTCCCATCGTATGCCTAATTTTAATAGCTCTGTTCCTGACCTTTCACTTAATTGTGAGCCTGATTTTTAGTATTTTTTTTCTAATTTCTCTATGTCTAGTTGGCCCTTATTTTATTCCTGCCACTTGCTTTTCCTAAGACAAATGTCCTTTCTTGAGGTCCTGGGATCTTGCTGTACATCGACAGACTTCTCAAATCGTGCAGGAGCGCTGTTTATCTGCTTGTCCACTCCTCAAATTTCCAAATTTCTCTTGTTCCTGGACACCTATCCCTTCGTACCTTTTTCTTAGATCTCTCTAAGTGCTACTGTTTTACTCAGCTATCTTTTGGGATCTCTTCCAAGAAGGAGGATGAAATAACCTTCCTTGCAAGAACTATTAGCTATCACAGAAAACTATTGGGAGGGCATTTCAGGAGTCCAGTAGGAAGTGATGAGGGTTCAAACCCAGAGGGTCACTCTAATGATGTGAATGGGATGCATCTCAGGAATGGAAAAACACACACCACACATACTCTCCAATAACTGGGAGCTAATCAATAGGCACACACGGACACAGAAGGTGTAAAGGTTATTGGAAATCAAGAGGGGTGTAGGGTAAAAACTTACCTATAAGGGACAATGAACACTATTGGGGTGATGGCCACACCCAAAGCCCCAACTTAAACATTATAAAAGGTATCCATGTAACAAAAACATATGTACTCCCTTAATATTTTGACAAAAAAAAATTTGTAGAAAAATATATGTAAAGGATGTTTACCAATGTTATTTGTAATAATCAAATATTAGAAAAAACCAAGTGTCCAATAATAGAAATTGGTTAAATAATTTAGAACATACCTATGTAACTGAGTATTATACAGTTCTCAAATATAATGTTGTAAAAATAAAAAAAGTATATAGCTAAAAAATAAAAAAAAGAAAAGAAGTTCCCCCTCTCCAACCTTTTTTTTTTATTAAAAAATGATGTGGGTAAGGTGGAAGTTATCAGTGTTCACGTGTGATATATTCTGTAGAAACCTCTGTGTCTGTATCATGCCCAGGTCAGCAATAGATCTTGAGTTATCATGTTGTGCTCCCTCAGAGAAATTCCTATGTGTTCTAGAAGCATTTAAGCCAATTGTTTAATACCCATCTCTACAGATAAAGAGCGTGAGTATACTAAGCATTTTGATTAGCTTCAAAGATATTTTCAAATATTCCTACATCTAAGTCCATATTTAGGAGTTGTAATCATATTCGGGGATGATGGTTAGACATAAAAAAAAATTCCTTGCAAATACTTACCCTGCTAATAATGGCAATTAATAGGAAACCAAAAGAACCCTTGCATTTTTTAAACATCCATTTCTAGGTTAGGTAGATTAGGAGTCAAGAGGACGGTCTACAGTATAATGAAGAAAAAGGTAAATGTTAAATGCAAAGGTGCGGTTTTGCAGCAATTGTGAGGTTAAGAGAACAAACATATGACATCATGTTCATTAGGTAAGTTTCCTTTGAGCTGCTTTTAGATACACAGTGCCTGAATGCTCAGGTTATTTTTCTACACCCTACACTCAGTAACTAAGGATAATTTTAGCATGCGGTAATTCTAAAAATTTTTTTCCGTATCTTACATATTTAAGAAAACTGCCCTGATTTTTGTTAATGCATTTAACACTCAGGTAGGTAAGCCTTATTATCATGAGGTGTTAATGACTCACCTAATTAGATGATATATCATTAGGGCCTTGAGCTATGTTTTTCCACAGAGAAACCTTTCTTTTTCTGCACACAGCTCTATTTTTTTCACCCAGATTTGCAAAGGACGTGAACAAATAATACTTTAACAACGAATGCTGCAATTTATTATGTGTTAATAATATACCAGACACTGTGCAGTTGGTCCACATATATTATCTCTAATGACAGAATATCACGAAATGGACTAAAGTACACTTTTAGGTATTAAGAGTTTGAAATGAATGAGAGATATATTAAATAAAACATATGACACCAAAGTATGAATCTTCCAAAATATTGATCTCTATGACCTATTGTGGGCATCTTGATTGTATGGGGCAAATAAGAAATGTATGGAACCCTGAATACAGAAACAACCTCAGTATATCTGTAGTAGTATTTATATAACTGATCATTGCATGAACCCCTAATTTGTTCTCAATTAATATAGAAAGCACAAGGAAATGCACTCTATTTAACTTGTACCCCCTACATAGTTACTTTTGTTCTTCTTTAAAAAATTACAGATTTGCAATGAATGAACAAAAAGAAAAAGGGAGTAGTTATTTCACTTGGGAAAAGTTAGAGTAATGTTTAAAATCTGGTGTAAAATCATTAACATGATTTAAAAAATATGTTTGTTAAGTGTTAAAAATGTGTAAACTGACCCCTCTTCCCTGTGTAAAAGTAGAATGCCTCATATATTTCACAGTTTAACTTTGATATTCGTGGGCCAGCGTGCCCCGGCCTCCTTTTTCATTTCTGATTGAGGTTATTTGAGTCTTTTCTCTTCTCTTTCTGGTTAATCTGGCTAGAGGTGTAACAATTTTTGTTTATATCTTCAAAGAACCAACTTTGTGTTTTGTTGATCCTTTGTATTTTTTTTTTTTTTTTTTTTTGGTTTTCATCATGTTTAGTTTTGCTCTGAGCTTTGCTATTTCTTTTCTTCTTCTGGCTTTGGGTTTGATATGCTCTTCTTTTCTAGTTCCTTGAGATGTGACATTAGCTTGTTAATTTGTGATCTTTCTGTCTTTTCGATATAAGCATTTAAGGCTATGAATTTTCCCCTTATCTCCTGTGTTAGGTGTACATATATTTAAGAGTGTTATAACAATCAGTATATATAAAACAATCCTAAATATGTACACACCTAACACTGGAGATATAGAGATACAGATTGTCCTGCTGAATTGCTCCCTTCATCATATAATGACCATATTTGTCTTTTTTTAACCATTAGTGTTTTAAAGTCAATTTTATCTGATATGAGATTGACTGCCCTGTTTGCTTTTGGTTTTTGTTTGCATGTAATATTTTTTCCATCCCTGTCCCTTGAGTCTGTTTGAGTCCTTGCATATTAGGTGATTACTTGGAGACAGCATATATTTGGGTTGTGATTTTTCATTCCTTTAGCCGGTCTATGTCCTCTAAGTAAAGCATTAGGACGATTCATGTTCAGTGTTAGTATTGATATGTGGGATACTCTTCTGTTCATCACGTTGAATGATACCTTGTATTGTTTTCCCTCTTGTGCTATTGTTTTATAAGAGCTGTGAGCTTTAAATTTCAAGTGTTTTTACACTGGTGGGTATCGTCTCTTCTGTTATATGTATATAGCACTTTTGAGCATTTCCTGTAGTGCAGGTCTAGTGGTGACAAATTTCCTTAGTGTTTGCTTGTCTTGGAAAGACTTTATTTCACCTTAATTTATGAAACTTTGTTTTGCAGGATACAAAATTCTTGGCTGGCAGTCGTCCTGCTTAAGAAGACTAAAAATGAGACTTCAATTCTTCTGACTTATGAAGTCTCTGCTAAGAAGTCTGCTGGGTTTTCCTTCGTCGGTTACTTGTTGCTTTCATCTTGCAGCTTGTAGGATTTTCCCCATCATTTCGACTTTGGCTAGACTGATGACTGTGTGTCCTGGTGATGTCCTATTTGCTATGAATCTTCCCGGTGTTTGATGATCATCTTGTATCTGGGTATCTAAGTCTCTAGCAATATTTGGTAAGTTTTCCTCAACTATTCCCTCAAATAGGTTTTCAATGCTTTTTGATTTTTCCTCCTTTCCCTCAGGGACACCTATAATTCTTATTTCAGCTCGTTTTACATAGTCCCACATTTCCAAGTGGTTGTTCATTCTTCTTCTTCTTCTTCTTTTTTTCCCCCTCTTTGGCTGACTGGATTAGTTCAAAAACCTTCTCTTCAAGCCCCAAAATTCTCTCTTCTGCTTTTTCTAGTCTGTTTTTAAAGGTTTCTGCTGTATTTTTAAAATCTCTAAATGATTCTTCTATTTCTTTAAGTTCTGTTATATTTTTTCTTATGTTGTCTATCTCTTTAGTGACTTTTTCAGTTTTTCATTTTGTTCTGAAATATTTTGTTTTTTTGCTTTCTTTGTGTTGGTTTTCAAATTTCTCTTCAAACCCATTCTTATTTGCCATCCAATTCTGAATCCATTTCTGATATTTTGACAATTTCTCTTTGGTTGGAGTCTGTTGCTGTAGATCCGTTGTGATCATTCAGGGGTGTCAAACTAGCTTGTTTTTTCATGTTCCCAGAGTTCTTATGCTGCTGCTTCTCTTTTGATACCTCTTCTCTCAGCTCAAGGCAGATAAGTTTGTGGTGCACCTATTTTCTTTTGGGAACCCACCTACTTACTGCCAAGAAGGAGGGTCTCTGGAGGGTGCGCTTGTGTCCTACTCCAGAGGATTGAACCAGTGTGAGGGAGTGAGTGCACTGAGAGCTTGTGACGCAGCTGCTTCATCCTGTTCCCCTGTGATTGTCACAGTCCCAGCCAGTGCTGGGGCATATTTGTGTGGAGTGGCGTGTTGGTCCCAAGGCTGCTATTGGAAGCTGGGGCAGGAGGCTAGGCAAGTCCCTCCCTACAGAGGTAGGTGGCATAGGAGTTTGCTCTGCTATTGCCTCCCCATGGTGGTGGCAGGGTCTTGTCGGACACTTGCATGGGTTGTGAGGCCTTAGCCAGCACCTGTGTGGGTCACAGGACCTTAGTTGGTACCTGGGTGCATTGTGAGTTCTTGGCTGGTGCCCGGGTGGATTTTGGGACTGTGGCCGCTGGCCGATGGCTGTGGCCATCCTTGGCTGGGCAGTCTGAGGCTGGCTGGGGCAGGGAAATATCAAGGTATAACCAGTGAGTCATGGTGGCTGGGCTCTCCCTCCTCCAGGTCTGACTGAGGCAGCTGCTGCAGTGTTAGTCAGGTGGTAGTGGTGGTGCGAATGAGATGGCAGGGGCAGGTGCTGAGGGCTGATGGGTGCCTGCTCGGCTTGGATCCCTTGGAGGCAGTGGGAAGTAGGGTAGGGAGCGGCATGGCACCCAGTCACGTTGCATGTGAGAGCTCCTGCCCTCCCCGTTCCTTCCCTGGCCTGACAGGTTTAATGGTCAGGCAGCTGCAGTGGAGTCAAACCTTCTGTGGACAGGGCGTTCTGGGGCTGAAAGCTTGGAATAGCATCTAGTGCAGCAACCCATGATCAGAAGTCAGAGCGACCCCGCTGTGCCCGGCTCTCTGGTGCAATGCTGCTGCACAGTCCCCAAGCAGCTCCCTGATCATTCGGAGGCCTGTTGTGGTGGGAGAGCCCCTCACAGCTTGGATTTCAATGTCTGCTGTAGAAGTGTGGAGACCCGGGGGTCTTTTCCCTAACCCTTCCCCACATGTGGACGATTACCCAGGGTACCTTCCAATCTTGCCAAGTTGATCACCCCATCTCTCTCCTTCACTTTGGGCATCTCCAGTTGCATCTCTGATGATTCACGATGCTCTCTCTGAGACAGTCCATCCATAGGCGAACTTCTACCAGCAGCGTCAATCCTTGTCTTGAGAGCGGCGAGGGTGGACTGCTTCTATTCGGCCGTCTCGGCCTCTCCAGTAGCTTTACTTTACACAATGGTTCATTCCTAAGGGATTTTTTTTTTCTTTTGCTGTATCTTTAGTCACTTCAGTGATTGAATTAGTGACTCAATGTGGTTTAGGTAACAGTATACAGTGCCATAGCTATAAAAAAAAGCTTAGAATATGTTTCATCTAACAGGTTTATCTTTTAATATGACAAGAGATTTGAAATCTTTTATAAAACCTCATTTAGGACATGATACCATAATAGACAAGAAGAAATGAACCTAACACAATCTTTTTTAGAAGAAAATTGTATTGTATTTTACAGGTGTAGTGTTTTCATTTGAAAGCTGAGACAGAAGGGGAGGGAGAGAGACAGAGAGAGAGTTGATAAAGACAGCCAGGAAATGCTATGGTCACCTCACCTTAAATTATGTCTTTAACAAAATTTGTGAAAATTTACTGGTTGTCAACTAATAATAAATATATATCAAGTATACTTAAAACAGTAAAAATATTTTTTGTTAAAAATATCCCCATACCAAAACTAATGATGGCCAATATGGAAATGCTAACCAAAGATGAGTCTGGTTCTGGAACTGTACCACTTACTCAGTAGTGAAAATTGTTCATTGATCACATTCTTGGAGAGCAGAGAGCTGCTCTGGCATGAATACTTCAATTCCTGGATAATTTTTATGACCTTCTTATCTCCTAAAGAAGGCTGTGCCTAATAAACTTTGATATTATCTATGTCTTTAGTCTCAGGCTATGCAAATTCATGGGTGATATGTAAAAGTGTTTAATCATTATTCTGATTTTATGCATTTCCTCATGTTTTTCCCTAATATTTTTTCCTGCATTGGAGGAAAACATGTTCTTATGTAGAATTTAATGATATATTAAATAAGATATGATAAAGTAATACATAGATATAGTAGAGCATTTGAAAGTCAAATTTTTAAGTTCAAGCACTTGATCCTTCATATGCTGGTATTCCAAAATTGGGAAATTATTTTAACCTCTCTAAGCTTCTTTTTTCCAAAAGAGCATTCAAACAATATCCAACATTCACGGTGTAATGACCAAAGAAGGTATATAAAGTCAAGAATTTTTTAAAAACTGGTTTCATAAACAGAAGCATCATACACATCCTAGTTGATGTCTGGAGCGACTAAAGAAAACCACGCCCTTGGTCGCCAGCCCAGGTGAGCAGATTCGTTACTTTCTCCTTTTCTATGGCTTCATCTCCGCCCCCTTCCACCTCAGTCACTTACTTCATCGTCACCTAACACTGCTCTACTTGAAAGCATTCTTGAAACTCTGAAATTCCCTAACTATTCTAGTTTTTTTCCTACATCTCCAATTTCCTCTGCCTTTTTGTCCCCTCATGAATTAAAATTTCTCAGCCCATATTTATTGATCTTCTGGGCTCATTCTCCTTTTCTACCTTCTTTTGCCTTCCCATATAATCATTTTTTTCTTTATTTTTCTTTTCCTTTTCTTTTTTTTTTTTTTAATTAGCTTGCCTGAGCAAGACCTCAAAAAATTTGGTTACCAACTCATAATTGTTCTCCATGGAAATCTTTAGTAAAAGGTGAAAGATTTATTTGTTTTAGAGAAAAACCAGAGTCCCATGTAATCATGACCTTACTTCCATGCAGGCTCTTTCATACTTTCCTTCTTTGATTTCTGTCTTGCCTATTTTCATCACTGGGTAACTGACTCTCCATTTTCTCCATCCCCAGGCTATTCTTCCTGGAATATAGCAACCGACATTGGAATGAGGCTTTATAGTTTGTGTATACAGACATGCACACACAGCGACACAAACCCACACCCCTATGTATAGCTTACTTCATCTTCACAATATCTTACAGGAACCACACAACACATCTATTTTCCTCAATCAACAGATAAAACTCTGAGAATTTTAAGTACTTCGAATAAATTAACAAGGCAAAGAAGCAATGAATTCATAATTTAAGCAGTTGCCATCTTTTGGGTTCAGTGTTCCATGACCACGCGTTACTGCTGTGGTTGAATCACGGAAGGCTCAAGTGAATGAATCGTTAAAAAACTTCAGCTGAGTAGTTGCACAATTTCTATGTAACTCTTCATAGTTGCTGTTCTAACCCCCAAAACCCTGACAATCCCACTCTACTCCCACTCTGTAGTTTATCTAATTTCTGTACTTTTCTTAAATAAAGAGAATTCAAATGAATTAACTACCTATGCCTTAATTAAAACGTCTCTGCATCTTTATTCTTTCCCAATCTTTGCTCCTATGTAGGTCTCAACCAATCTATGATCCTCTTCTCCACTTGTTTCTAACATCGGTTCCTCTGAGTTCTTCTCTTAATTCTTCTGATGAAAACTCAGTTCCATGTTCATCCATTATTCTTTTTTAAAGTTGCATACTCACCTCTGTTTTTAAAAGAATCTACCAACCAACATGTCTCTCATCCTCAAAAATAATCCCTCAAGCTCCTATCTCATTATAGCCTGCTCTTTTCCTCTGACCCCTACATCTCATAGAATGAACTCATTATCTTCCCTGCAAAATACATACCGTTCTATTTATTTCTATCAGGAAGTGGTACTATCTTCCATGCATGTAACTCCTTTGTATAAGGGAGAACAATTTATTTATCTTTGTGTTGCTCAGAGGATAGAGCACTTTGCGAAAAACAAAGCAAATGATGAATGAAATTTCTTGTCTTCAAATAAATGTCTAATTTTGAGTTGACTCAAATAGTTTGACACTGTCAAACTATATTTTGGAGTACTTGTGCAAAATATTTTAAAGATGTGACAATATTAACATATTTTGTAACTAAACATATCCAAAGTTTATGGTAACATTTTACACACTGTTAATGCACCCTTGGGTGCTCCTGATTTCAGAGTTGTTTCAGTGTTATTAATAATTGCTTTCTCACCGTTATTTTGCTTCTCACACACACACACACACACACACACACTCTTTGAAGTAAATAGGTTTGCAATATTGTTTTGGGAATTGAGATAAACTGGGTTATCCATGGACATATTTAGAAGACACTTTACTTCCCTGGTATATAAACTCTTCTTGAAGCTGGAGGGATAGGCTCAAGGATACTGGCTGTTCTCAAATAACAACAATCTTGAATGATTCACGGCATCTATTACTTAGAAAGCCCATGCACCACAGGGGTTAAAAGCACAGACTCTGGAATTATATTTCTTGAGTTTGAATTTTAGTTTTGCCAATTCATAGCTCTTAGGTAAACTTCATAATCTCTCTGTGCAGTAGGTGACAATAATGCCTACGTTGTGTGGTTGTGGGAGAACTATAGAAGGCATGTGTTACCTGGCACACAGCATGTACCAGGTAAGCCTTTGCTCTCCTTGCGTAGAGGGAGTGGCATTTAATGAGCATCAATGCCATGCACTCCTTTCCTAGGTGAGGGCTTTAATTAGAAAAGCATTGTTTACGCAGTGAATTTCTCAGATTAAAATGAAGGAAAGTTATTCTTTACTGGAAGACATTTATAATATAAAATTCATGAGTATCTATTTTATAGAGGCAAGAATATAAACCACAAAATATCGATCCTCTAACTCTTTTAAACAACATTTTTTCCGATTGTAAGTTGTACATATTTTTTGTAGAAAATTTGTAAATACAAGAAAAGCTCTTAAGACAAATATAGCCACCCATAATACCTATACTTAGCTTTGTTAAAATTTGATAAATTTCTTTTTCGTTTTTCCCCCATAACAATAACATAATCCAATTAAAATAATAATAATGAAATACTTGTAACACAATATTGCCAATTATTAGGTAAGTCCTATATTTCACTCATGGTGTTTATACTCTTTATGTATAATAAGCTCATATTTTCTTCTTAGTAATCCAATTAATTTGATATTATTATCTTTATTTTATAAATAAAGTGAAGCTCAGACATTTTAACTTGCCTAAGATCTGCCAGGCAATATGTTATGGAACAGGGATTCATCTAAAAACTGACTGACTCCAGAGGTATATTGAGACAACAGTGTGATCATACAGATTTTCTCCAAATGTTTAAAACGTAGCAAATCTAAACGTTGTAAGAGATTTTTGGAGGCCATCTGTAACATTAAGATATGTGCCACATTCTTTTACTCTTGTTTATTTTAGTAATGTAGGGGAATACATTTTACTAATTAGGCCACTCTAGAAATTATATATTTTGTAACATCATTGCCAAGAATACTGAGGGGAAAATGTAGGTTTCTGGTTTTTTTTTTGTAATGCTCATAATATATGCAATGCTTCACGTAATTTAATTTTTTCTTATGGAGGAGTTCATAATATGATTATATAAGGACTAGCGATACATTAGGAGAAAACAAACCTGTCCATTCTCAAATTTATAACTACCTTTATGTACTCACGCATATAAAATTCCGTGTTTCAGTGTGGTTTATTTCAGCTGTTTTACTGTTTTGTTCTAGCTAGAAGCAGAAGAATTTCCCATCCTTTAAATCTGTTCTTTTGCAACTGGTGTTTCTAATTGCTCTGCGTGTTTCGAAATGTCATTGGAGAGCCCTTTGTAATGGTTTCAATATCTTCATAATCATACTACATGGAGCATTTGGTCACTCTCAGTATAAGCTGGGTGTTAGCAGGCTGGGTAATATGATTGTTTTGGAAATAAGTTGTGAATAAAGGCAATATTGTGAAGAAGAGAATAATGTCGGTGGTGCTGATTGACAGACCATTTCTTAAGTTATTACAACTGTGTTATCATATTTTGGAAAGAGAATTTCATAAACCCAGAGCGGAGTGTTGATGTTTATAAATTCTTTTCTTGATTTCTTATGAAATCTTATGAATCCAGGATACTGCTTCCATGACTACCATTTTTATACATATTTGATTACTTTGTACTGTAATTTACAACTCAAATGTGCACAACTCAATAGCAATAGCTCAGTTAGAATTTAGCAGGTTTATAGCTTTGTTTGGCCCTCGGCACAAGTAATAAAATCCTAGCTTTAAGTACCATTGGGGTTTATAGAATGAAGACATCTGCATTATTATATTAAAATGTTCCTTCGTGTAATAAATATAACTGACAGTAGTGCATGACTTTATGAAAAATATGTTGATGGTAATATAGTCTTAAATACTGAAGAAACTGCCAATTAAAATTTTATGTGCCTAGTTACCATCAAAATGCTCAACAGATGTCCATATTAACAGTTTATTGCTGGGTATTCCTAATAAAAGTTTTTAGTTAAGATAATTTTAAAAATATCCATGAAAATAGTGTATTGACCTCTCATTTATTTTAATAGTGCTTCATGTTTATTATCCTCATATGTAGTTTGAAGGTAATGGGAGTGTTTCAATGGTTACAACTTTGAATAAGTTTTCTATAATAATGTTTCAGTGCTTCTGGATTTTAATGTCATCGAAGCAGTGCCGAATATTCTTCCCTGAGGCTGCGGAAGGGTTTGAGGAGGCATGGCCACCTGCTGCCTTCAGACTCAGCTTCACGCCTCATGCCGGGGTTACCAGTCGTCCCCGTTTGCCAGGATTTGAGTATTTTTCTGGGACAGAAAACTGTCAGTGCTAAATCTGGGCAAGTCCCAGGCAAGCCAGGATACTTGATCCCCATGGAAGTGAAATTATTGTGGTGGTGGAAGGCAGTGGCAAAAAGGAGAATTGTTTTCAACTCAATGCTGCTCACCTAGATCTTCTAAAATCAATCTTACACCTCAAACTCAATCGATCACCTGAAACTGTTTGAGACAATGCAGAATTTTTATCCATCTAGTTTCTATGTTGTAAAACACGAAAATTGTGAGGAAGTACAATTTGGTACCAGCATATAACTTTATATACTTTTTGTCAGCCATGAAAACATTAAATACCCACTACTGAATACAATTTGCTGTATATAGTTTGTTAATATTTTTCATTCAAATGTAATTCTTCACATAATCACAGATATGTAAATATTTCATGGTTAACACATTATTTTATTATGGACTATCTATCACTTTAAGTAGAAAGAAGTTATTTCCATCCATAACCATTCCCTCAATGTTTATTAATATGTAATGCCCATTATTTGAGGTAGATATTTTTAAAAATCAAAAACATTATAGATATTGCTACTCACAATTTTTTTGTCCTTTTATACCTGAGAGTTATAGAATCTACCTAGAGGGTTATTACAAGAAATATTTGTATTTTTAATGACGATGATGTGATGATCATGGTAATTTATAACCATATATCAAACATTGCCTGGAAATAGGGATAAAAAATTATACATTGATAATTCATATGTGTTTTCTAATCTTATTTTTGTTCAACATGTAGACCTTTTATTTTTTGAAAAGGAATTAACATTCATTTGGATATTAAAGATAGTGATAAATCTATCAATAACTCTACAAGACATATCACAGGGATTACTTCTGCTTTGAGTATTTGCAAAGAAGAATTCTCCTTTCTGTTTTCTTAGTTTCTTTTGCTTCGTTTGCTTTATTTACTTTGAGATAAGATCTCAGAGACCCTTTAACATTGAGTTACAATTATTAATTAATTACTAGCTACTTAGATTTTTGAGCAGAGGGATTTAGGTCAATTCATTTTTATAATAGGTACTCAATAACTGTGTCTTAGGTGAACGGCCACTAACATACATATAAGGCTGTAGTAGAAATATGAAAAATAGAACAGAATTTTATGACCCATTGGTGGAGTTAAATAACTAGGTACATGATTCCCCTTCAGAGACTTTCAGAAGAAAACCTTAATTCATAAGACATTGAATCAGATAAATAGTTAGCGTGGTACCTAAATAGGGAAAAACTAATTTTACATTTTTCAGAATGGTCTTTCTTTTGCATATTCATCTCCATTATCAGTCTGTCAGAGTGTAGGCTAACTATGTGCTCCCAGTTTTGATTGGGAAAATATTTTATCGTTTTAACTATGGGAAATTTTCAGGACAAATGATTATTAAGAGATGTAATTATTAAGTCAGCCAATGTGTTAAATTCCTGAGCCTTGCTTAAAATTGATGGAGGACACTATGATGTAACCGTAGAAATCACAATCTATATCTTCAAATATTCAGGTCTTTTGTGTTAATTTTTTTATTAAATATAAAAATTTTGAAAGAAGAATGAAACAAAAAAAGTGAACTACCAGATAACAAGGTATAATATATGATGAGTAGAAACAAATCCTTATAAATGCTACTTGTATATTTAATTTTTAATGAAGGTATGTGCAGTTAGTATCTGAGTAATGCTTATATGTGATTAAGAAATACAAGTTAAATTCATCTGCTTATTATCTAAAAAGTAGGAAACACAACTTATCAAAGTATAGCCATATTAATCATTTATCAGATTTCAAAAATCAATGAGTCATAAACCAGAACTCAAGAGTAAATAATTTTTCTTATATCAAGTAATAAAAAGCTACAAATATATAATTAAAGCAGACAATATAAAGTCTTTCATCATATTTTATTTAATCCTTCATTAAAAATATAACATTAACTTTGCAAACCATCCCTTCTCTGTGTTTTTAATGGTGATCTCAAATAGAAGAACCAAAGGTAATGGCCAGAAAGCAATAAAACTGTGGCCAAAATACAATGGCTCCATTCCATATCTCCTTGCATATCCTATGTTATTAACTCTGGAAGCCAGATGATTTCTTCAGGCCTATTGGTCTTTCATTTGTGTCGGGTTAGTCAGGCTTCTACTAGTCACTTCTCAAAGACCTTTTGCTGGTTCCTGGAGCAATGTGTCTTCCTCTGAGGTACAGAGCTATTGAACTTACCCAAAGCCACTAAGTAACTATTAGGAGTAGACACCCAGGGACACTGTTACTAGTATATGTACCCTTAATGTCTGGGAATAAAGTTACTGAAAATACTTTAGCCATGACAGTGGAATTTTACCTGATGTATGGAGGTTCATAGAAACTAATTTCAATTAAGTATTTTTTCTTAATATCTGAAATGTAATATGTTCTAAAAGTAAGTTAATTCTTAAGGTTTAATTTCATATATAATATTTTTTAAGATTAGACCCTGTCAGAAATTATGTCACATCTCCTATATGTCGAAGAAGTTGAAAAGCCCATGCTCACGATATAATTCTACACATAATGCCAGTAACAGGAGCACCTGTCTTTTGTTAATGATATTCCCGTCCTTGCCACCTGGAGTGTCTGCTGTCCGGTGTGTATCCTGACATCTAGCTCCTTTCGATTTTAAAAAGTACAGAAACAAGATGCTGTGGAGGAAGGAGATGCATATGCATGTGTGTGACTGTATTGTAAGTAAACTGAACTTAGATATCTGATTTCTGATTCCCTAGTTATTTTTTGCATTGTGAAGTGCAATAAAAATATCTGGAGGGTTTTTTGATACTCTCCATTCTGAAAAAATGAAAATGAAATAATGTCTTTCCATTTAATAGCATTGGCCCCAGGACCATTACCGCTATTACGTTCTTCCCTGGAATAATAATGAATTGGAGCAGGAAACACAGCAAGGTCATTTTAGTGTACCACATTCAAATTTAACTTTGTATATTGGTTAATACAGTATGAATCCAAAATTTGGAGAACAACAAAACATTTGCTTGTTTATACCCATAATTCAGTTAAATTAGTTATTTACTTTCTTGTAAATAAAATGGGACACTGCACTAAGCTAATAAACTAATGAAATTGTGTTGCATGAGTATGTATCTACTATTTAATTCCCTGATCTCATAATCACATAACCAGAAAATACATGTAGGATATGTACCAAAAAAGGACAAAAATGTGTTCTTGCTGTCAATAAGTATAGTCACTCAAGCTCTAATATTATTTTTCTGATGATAAATGTTTTAATTTTCAAACTCAGATTAATGCATAATTTCTTAATAATTGCATAGATTCTAAGTTGATTACTAATGATGTAAATGGGAAAAGAGGGTGATTATTTACTAAATTTCTAATCTGGAAAATATAAATTTCTATACTGAAATTCTAGCTACTTGCTGTCCACAGACATTTGTGTGTATGTATGTGCATTTGTGAAGTAGCTTATATTGGATTCAGCTGTGTAGAGGTGAAAAGAGTTTTAGAAGATCACAGAGCACAAAGCCAAGAGGAAGATAAACAATGTTACCAGAAGTTTGCTGTAAGTGTCTATGCTTTTTTAATGTTACTCCTGGAAACCACTGACTATAAATTTTTCAATTATTGCTGACAATAACTAGTGCTGTCTGACATTTTGGTCACTGTGTGCTCAATTTATTAAAAATTAAGCTATGCACCACTTATATAGAATTTCTAAGTGCTTTGTCCTGTGCCAGTTGTTTCCTAAGAAATATTTTCTACTATGTGTGAGAGAGCACACTGTGAGCTCTAATGAATGCTCTAGGGCTGCCATAAGCAGTAGCTTCTGGTAGAGCAGTTAGAGAAGAACTTGCGTGCACCAACGTGCGCAACACATTAACCCGTTAGCAACTGAGAACCTTGACAGAATGTATATTATTAATAATCTGTTCATTAATAAACTCACCTAGAAACAGTAACTCTCGCCTGGCATTTCATGTCAAGATGAAACCTGTGCCTACAAGAGAGATTTTCAGTCCATGCTTTAAAAATCTTAGTTACAAGAATAACAATGTATGTCCACAGAATTAAACATTAAATAATATTATATATGGAAATTACTCAGTTGTGAGTTCTAAGTGTGAAATATGGGTTAGATATTATTCAGTTACATATGGTATCTATTTACAGTATTAATAATGTTTTTTTGTCTTTATGATTAGCAAACCTATGGAGCATATATCCTATCTTCATCCAACAGACATTAGTGAACGCCTATTATAGAGAAGCCACTAGTTAAGGAAAGGACTAAAGCTTTTGCCACATATAGCCTTTTACTGTGCTTCTCGACACCTGAGCGTATCCGGACAATGAGAACTATCACTGAATGAGAATTGTGTCTGCCATGGCTGGCTCAGTGGATGACCTTGAGACAGACACAATGTTGTGAGTTCATTGACCGCAGAACATAGTCCTCCTCCAGAGTCCACAGGAAACTTCCATTCCCAGTCTCCCTTTAAGTTACTTTGGGCCATGACTGGACTCTGCTCAATAAAACGTGGGTGGAATTGTACAAGCCCCCCACGCCTGTGCTTAAAATTGTCTCACTCACAGGACCCTCTGTGCTCTTGTCACTGTGACCTTAGCTCCTATGTTCCTGGTGGAGCAGCAGTTCACTGCTGTTGCACAGTGAACCCACATGAACCTACATGAACCGTCGTTTTGTGAAGTCGCTGACATTTGTGTGTTCCTTTGTTACCACAGGGTCACGTGGTTCCCCAAAGTGTGATTCCCTGCAGTAACGGCATGACCAGGGTTTTATTAAAATTCAAATTATCAATCTCCTCCCTAGACCTAATGAATATAAAACAAATACATATCTGCTTTCTGTGCTCTCTAGTCCACGTGCTTGCTTCCTGAAGCACTTCTTGGTCAAAAATAAGGCTTTACCTGTTCAATGTAAGGAAAATGATTTAAGAAATAACAAAACACCAGGGTATTAATTATATGTTACAAAGAATATTGATGCAGTATCTCTGCTAAATATATCATAATTACCCATCAAATGGAAACATATTCTATGTGGACGACTAGCCTCACATCCCTCCAAACACTCTAGCTTCCCTTTTTTCTTACTAATTATATATTTGGTACATTTTTCATCAGCCTTTAGAAATGGGCCATTAACATGGTTCGGTAAAAAATCAACATGAAAATCTTTTTTTTTTCTTTTGGACCCCAGCAGAATGGTATGTACCAGTCCAGCCACTGAAAGCTGCCTGCCATTGAAACAGTTCTGTCAGGGAAATCTTAATAGATTCCAGATTTCTACAAGAGACAGTAGGGCACAGTGGTGACAACCACTCTGAGCTGGGTTACCTGGGGTCAAACCCAGGCTTCCATACTTACTACATTATGCAGAGTATGTAACTTCTCCCTGGTTCATTTTCTTCATTACAAAATAGGGATTTTAATGACTATCACCTAACAAATTTGCTGTAGGATTAAATGTTAATATGTATAAAAGACCCAAAACAGTACCTGATAATTATTGAGTGCTATATAAGTATGGAAAGCATGGCATTCAATTAGCTTTTCAGTAATAAGCTCCATAGATTCCAAGAACACACTTGAAAAATATTCAGTTTATTTCATAAATTAAAATTAACTCTTACATACAGATTTTATGTTTTACAGACCTATGTACCATGTACCTACCATGACATGTATTATAACTCTAAAGCACCTCAGACCCTCATTTAATAAAGATTTAGAAAAAAATGCATTGTACCTCAATTTATGTTCTCAAGTGTAGAACAAATACTTTAGGTTTTAAAATTATTAAAATCCTTTTATCTGAGTCAAATCTGATTGCCAGTATGGAATCAGCACTCAAAGTACTTGTGTATAAATACTGTTTATGAATCACATTTAAAGAGAACTTAGTCTTTTGGGGTTGATTTTCATATTTTGACTAACTTAAAATAATGTGAACAAATTAAAAGAACGGTGAAATACTGCTATACACCTATTAGAATGGCAAAAGTCCAGAACGTTAACAACACCAGACGTTGGCAAGGATGTGCAACGACAAAAACTCTCATTCACTGTTGGGAATGCAAAATGGTGCAGCTACATTGGAAGACATCTTGGTGGTTTTTAAAAATCTAAATATACTCTTACCATATGATCCAGTAATTCACATTCATTGCTATTTCCTCAAAGGATGTGAAAACTTACGTCCACACAAAACCTGCACGTGGATATTTATAGCAGTTTTATGAATGCATAGTAGCCTAAATTTGGAAGCAACCATGATATCCTTCAGTAGGTGAATGAATAAATAAACTGTGGCACATCAGACACCAAAATATTATTCAGTGCTAAAAGGAAATGAGCTATCACACCATGAAAAAAACATGGAAGGAGCTTAAATGCATATTACTTGGTGAAAGAAGCCAATCTGAAAAGGTTATATATTGTATGATTCCAACTATATGACATGCTGCAAAAGGCAAAGCTATGCAGACAGTGAAAAGATCAGTGGTTACCAGGAGTTAAAGGAAAGGATGAAAGGGAGGAATGTAAGCGGAATACAGAGAATTTTCAGGGCATTGAACATATTCTATGTGATACTATAATGGTGCATATACGTATTTATAAATTTGTCCAACACCAGGGCATGCACAACACCAAGAGTGAGCCCTAATGTAAACTATGGACTTTGGTAAAGGTGTGTCAATATAGGTTCATCGATTTAACAAATGTATCACTGGAGGGTGATGTTGAGCATGTGTGGGAGTCAGGAGTATATGGGCAATCGCCATACCTTTCTCTTTATTTTGCTGTGAACCTAAAACTTCTCCAAAAAAGTCAAGTCAAAAAGTCATGTGAACATGACTTAATTTAGTGACCATGCAGTTTATCTTTCGAGATACGGATTTTACTATTTATTACTCATTGAGAAATGCTGGCTGAGTTCAGTTGGCAGCTGGTTCTTCCCAGGGCTTTGATGATATGACACAGTAAGATAAATTTATTAGGAAATTTATTAAACAAAATACTTCGATAGGATTGTCCTATGCTTGGCAAGTACCAGATCAATAAAGGTAAAGCTAGTGCACTTACCTTAAACCTTTACTATTTTGTCCTTTTAAGTTGTACAAACAACTTCTTGAAATTATTATTCATGAAAAATATATCTCATAAACATAATTTTATGCACAGTTTAACATAAGACATTGAAAAGCTTATAAAATGTCATATGCTCATAAATTAAATGCCATAAAAACATGAATTATGAGACATTTAGAATCCAGTTTCAGTTAGTCTCCTTGGCTCTCCCTCAGTGTTACACAATGTTGAACAAGCCTGTTCATGCTGTTAAGTTGTTGTACTTATCGTTTTGTCTTCAACCCCTAGAGAGTATTTTCTTGGCATTTGCAGGAATAAAATGATGATTTGTTGAGCACATGCTTTGTGTCTTGTACTGCATTAATAGTGAAAGTATGAAAGTACTAGCTTATCTTGGGGATATAAGGAAACTCTGTATCATACCCCAAATACATCCTTCCATTTTCCTGGAGACAGAGTCCTGATTTTTCGTGGTGATCACTTGTCTCCCACACACCTCAGAGACAGATGGGTCTATTGCTGCCTTCAGAGTTAGTTCATCATTGCTGTAATCCAAATATCATGACACCCTTTTTCTTTCTGGTGGTAGGTTTAGGGGTGAAGATGAATCCCAGTCTCTTCAATGAGATGAGAAATAAAGTCTTCTGGGAAGGCCTTTTGGTTCCTAAGCCGGAGACACTAAATTGGTGTGGAGCAGCGGTTCTCAATCTTGGCTACGCCTTGGCTGTGGGAAGCTTGAAAAAATACCACTGCCTGGATTCTACCCCAAAGGTGCTGATTTCATTGCTTTGGGGCCAGGCCAGGGCTTTGGTACTTTTAAAAGCTCCATGAATTTTGATATGAAGCCAAGGCTAAAAATCACTCCTATGGAATAACTAGATAGGAGCTAAATAGTTGCTGTGAAATGGTACCACCCCAAAATGACTCAGCTACTAACTTTGAATAATAGTCAAACTAGAATATCTAAAAATCAATAAAATCTTGCTAATATAAAGTCAAATATTTAATTAAATAAATTTCAGGGAATTCATATTGCCAAAGAACGGTATCAAAAGATTTTAAGCTGCCTTCTAGATTCATGGAACAAATGTCAAAACAGGTTAACTTTGGTAAACAGAACAAAGCATAAAGACTACAATATTTCAGGGTCCTATTTTACTATTATGTATGATGTTGGGTTTCCCAGGTTAGCACTTTGGAAGGAGATTACCTTCTCTTTAACTGAGCTGCTGCTCAAGTATGCCATAAGATACCCCCCCAAATCCAAAGTCCTCTTACAATGTGAGAAATGCTTCCCTATATACTTACCTTCTTAACTCTTTCTAGTCCTTTTGCTTTTGGAGAATGATTAAGCAGGAAGAAGAATGCTGTAGAAATCGAAAGGAATGCTGGCTTCAACACATTAGGGTGAGCCATGGTCTCCAACGAAGTGTTCCATGACTTTGGCGTTCGTTTCTGCACCAAGAATAGGGTTACCTGCCTCTGTAGATTTGGGGATCAAACAGAGTTTTCTGGCATAACATCTAATATGGGCAGATTCCTTAGAGCCCCCTGGGTACTCATCATCAGTGCCATCTTTCTCTGTGATGTCAAGGGGTGATCCTGGCAGAGAAGCAATGAGATGGGGCTGGCAGTGTTGGTGAAAGTAATGTGGGTTCACTCTGATGTTCGTCCTGACCCAATCTGCCACTATTCTTTGTTGTGAGCCATGCACCCCAAACAAAAATCTTTAATCTCTGTCCTTTGACCATATCCTTCTTCCTTATCATCCCTGGTCTCTTTTCAAACTATTTCCTCCACCTGGAATTCCCTGGCCAGGTAAACATTCTTTCCCTTAAAAACCTTTTTTGACTCTTTTAGGGCACAGTGATTTCTTTCCATCATTCTTAATTAAGCACACATTTTTCTATTGCTTTCAAATTGTGATCGTATTCTTCTCTCTAGCATCACTTACGATTTTTCTATTTTTAATTTTAATATGCATGGGTTCTTTCCTCCCAAAATAGACTGTAAGCATCTTGGATTCAGAAAGCACACACCATTTTTTATATCATCACCATCTTCCAACTCCTACCATCACTTTTGGTGTGGTTCCTTGTGCATGTGGGACATTAAATAAAGTCAAGTCAATGCAAAGCTCACATATAAATGTACAGACAGGACAGGCAGCACACGCTAGACCTGCTGAGGCGGCGCTGAAGCTAACACAGTTAAGATCAGTGGCAAGAACGTACACACTGACCCCTAGGAAGCCATTCTTTCTAGGACTACACAGAGCACTAACAGTTGGGACATTAGATTCCAGAAAAAGGACCTCCACCCCGGGCTGCAGGGACTTTAATCAGCATGAGTAGACAAGGGGTGGTTCTTTCCGAGTGAGATCAGGCAGGAGGATGCGACAGCACTGTAATATGGCAAAAGTTTCACTGCAGTCCTGTTGTGCTGGACTAGGGTTTGAGCACGTGAGCAGACACACCAGACTCTTCACGACACTGTCCGAGACCAGGTTACAACAGCTTACCCATGCTGGCTCAGCATTCATCCGTGAAGGGCAGATATGGCTGTGAGCTGGAGTCCAGCCCTGCTCCTGATCATGACTGTCTCCTTTAAGCACTGGTTTTCAGCCCATTTCTAAGCACGTTTGCTGGAGGACAATTCATTTTCTTAAAGACTGGCCTGCAAAGAATCAGGTTCGTTCAGTATACAGCTTCTCTCACATTTATTATATTAATCATATAAAATTTCTGATATTGGACCATTTTTGACCTACAGAATTCAATGTTATAAGGTTCAGTCTAGTACATATAGATAATATGCACATTCACATATGTAGAGAGAAATATCAACAAAGTTAGGTCATATAATAGGAAAATAACGGAAAATAAATTATTAATGTATTTCAAACTTGAAGATATAGCCTCTAGAATATTTGAGATATTTCAAATATGTTTTTCAGAATGTTCATCTACTTAGATTAACTTTAAGTTGATCTCTTTGAAGACTTCTCCTTTCAATATCTAAGCTTCCTGATATGTCCTCAATTTCATCCTCAAGGACAGGGACATAATATTCTGGGAAATGTGGAGATCATACACAAACTCCTCTTTTGTTTGCATGCCTCCAAACCCCATAATAATCCTTTAATAAAATTCTGGTATTTGCTCTTTGGGCCTGATCATTTCCCAACAAAGGTACATTAAAAACCACAGCTCACAGCTGTGAGCTAAAATACCTTTGAGAATGCCACACACAGCAGGGTCCTCACTGCACAACCTTCTCTTTGCCCATCCACTTTTTGTGTCTTGGATTAAAAGGCACCAAATATCGGAGTGAGTCTTTTAAAATACAGCATTGAATGACATTTACTATAATTTTGCGTAGTTTTTCTTAATTGGCTTTGATTTCTAATAGTGTCGACTAGAAATTCCTCTGAAGTATTTTAAATTTTGGGGTTGAATGTGATATTTAAGGCTAGGGGTGAAGCAATCCAGCTATGACACTTCCATTAATTAAATGAGTAAGTTTGGTGTTTGGAATTTGTGGCTCAGTGCATGGGTCTCACACTATGTAATTCACTAAGTGTCTAGTGGCCCAGGGCATTTTCTCATAACCAAATCAAGTAAGGTAAGACATACAACATCCAACACGTTTTGCAAAACAATTATAATTAGTCTTCTAATATTTTTGAATCATTCATTTTTTAAGCATATGTAAATAATTGTTCCTATTTGTACATATCCTTTTCCATTATTGTTTTGCAGGTAGATCTTTGAGAATTCTTAGATCCCTGACTATTACTTAAAAGTATGTCTTTTCATAGCTATACAGAAATTATCACTTTTATGAATAGTATGATGATTTGGTTGCTACCAATTTTTCTTTTATAAGTAACATAGAGAAAAATTTACTTGCATACAAATCTATTATTTTCTCAGAAAAAAATTATATTCCTGTAAGTTGAATTACCAAGTCAAATAATATGAGCATAAATTTAATTTATGTGCAAAATGTAAGAAGCCACAATGAAACTTCCAAAGCATAGAGATCTTTAAAGCCACATTTTGTAACCACAATGAAATAAAATTAGATATTTACAATAACAGCAACAACTAAAATTTTTAAGCATTTTCAAAGTTAAAATAAAAAGAACATAAAAAGTCTAGAAATTATGGAAATGAGAACACATTATGCAATACCTATCGAGTATTATTTCAATTTTTTATTGTTTAGAAAATAATTTTATTACTTAGAAGTATTTAAAATATATAACATATTTAATTTAAGAACTAACAAGTAAAATTATAGCTAAACTAACAGAGAAGAATATTGATAAAAAATATAGTTTAAATTAACAAATTAGAGTTAAAAATAGAATTGATGTTTAAAGGTAAATGCTAGCTCTTGGAAAATATAATATGATAACAAGAAATACAAATAGCAACAAAGAGATTTAGCCAGACTTATGGAAGAAATAAATACACTTGTAAGAATATCTTTAGAAATATCTGGTCATAAATTTGTAAATCCAGAAGAAATACATGTTTTTGTCCACAAATGGTTAAAGTGGAGTCAACAGAAGTAATCATAGCAAAACTGAGACTTTTTGAGATGTACATTACAGAAGTGTGGGGCCCATATGGCTTCACTGGTAAGTTCTAACCAACCTTCGAGTAACAGATTACTGTGTTGTTCTATGTTCATCTCATTTCGTTTTAAGAAAGTATCATAAGCCTAACTTGAAAATCTGATGAATAAATGAACACAACATTCTTGTTTACAAATATAAATATAAAAATTACATGATAACGTTGGGAAATTGATAATATTCTCCTAAGTCAATACTGTTATTCTTTAATGTTTTAAAAATCTAGACCACTTAATTAAAAAAGGCATATCAGAATAATGCATAACATAATTATTCACTGTTAGTATGACTGAATACAAAAAATAGAAAATAATTTAAAACTTTTAGAACAAGTGTGTATACATAATATATTTTTCTGAAATGAGATTAAAATGTGAACAAGAATAACTTTCTTGTATGTAAATAATAACCAGTTAAAAACTAAGTTATAAAACTCTACTCATAGCCATAATTTAAAATATTATAACATGTCTAGCAGTAAATATAACAAGAAAGATATATCATGCCCCTGGAAGGGAGAACTCAATATTATAAATTGTAAAAATTTACCTTATATACATCTATATGCTATAATATACACACATAGTGTGTGTGTATATATGTGTAAAAAAACTGCAAGCAGTATACCAACGTACTGTAAGGAAGAGGAATGAACCATATATGTATAAAATCATCTGGAAAAGTAAGTGTTTGCTAATTATTATTTAATATAAAATTTAAACAATAAATATTTGATTCATATATATTCTTAACTCTTTCTATGCTTTTTCATTGTTTCACTAACGATTTTTATTTTTGTTATTTTTGGTACATTGCTGTTTGAAAAAATAATTTTATAATCATTTTACATTCTTATAGGATGATAAACTATCAATTCTTTTTTAATAAAACACCCTTTTTAATAAGATGAATCAATATTTATTGAAGTTTAAATTTTATATTAAATGATAATTGTATAATTTATTATATGATATTAAGACAATTGATTATTTTGGGTGGTGATAATTAAGTTAGCAGACACATATTGAAAACAACGCAAAAACAAACAAAACTACAAACATATTAAATTAAGTATATCAATAAAACTATACAAGAAATATAATGGAGAAGAATCTTGAAGTGTTATTTTCCATGCAAGTAATGTAAAAGTATGAAATGTATCCGAAAAGAATAAACAGGATGTCATGATAGATGGTGTCCTTAGGAGATGGGTGATTCTCAAAGAAATCCATCTGCAAGGATAATCGGAGGTAGCCTAGATTTCTAATCTAAGTGCAGTGGTTTCCCACTGAAGGTTTTAAGCAGAAGAGTAATTTGGTACTGTTTTTCTTTTTCTTTTTGTATTTCAGCATATTGTGGGTGTACAGATGTTTAGGTTACGTATGTTGCCCTTTCCCCCCACCCCCCGCAAGTCCGAGCTTCAAGAGTGTCCATCCCCCGGATGGTGCGCATTTGGTACTGTCTTAGATGGACACAACCACTCTAACTCTTCCAGGAAACGTGAGGGGCTGAAAGTGGAAAAAATCAAGTCAGTTGGCTGTTGAGATGTAGGTGAGAAATGATGAGGGTCTGGGGAATGGAGAGAAAAGGATAGTTTCAAGGACATTATAAAAGTAGAATATATAGTGCTTGGTGATGGATCTGATGTGGAGAATGATGGAAACGAAGAATTAAGATGCTTCTCTTAAATTTTAGTAAAACATGATCTAGACTGGCCATTAGTTTTAGTCTTCAGCTATTTGTATAGGCCAGTGTTATTTTTTGTTTGTTTTGCTTTCATTTCATCTGAGACCCCTCACCTCAGATTTGCAGCAGGTGTTCTCAGTATCACCAACATAGACATTCTTCAAAAATAGCACATTGTTATATTTTTAATTTTTTTTCAGGCTAACATTAGATGTGCCAAAATATAGTAATTAAATCTTTCATTAAAGAAGATTGAAAAGGAAACTAGGCATCCTGCTAATTTCTCACCATTTGTGAGGTGGGCTCAGGATAATAATAGTTGCTGTAGCCTTAAAGTGTCTCTCGATCTTGCTATTTGTGGTGTAAAGCCTTTTCTTGATTCTGTAAATTTTGATGCGGTCATGCTACTACCATCTCTGAGCCCTATGACTTTTCATTCTAGGCACTCAATAAACGCTGACGTTTCAGATTTGTGGGCACCAAGTGGGAGAGGGTGTAGATGTATTTACATAAGCTATAGAATGAGTATTTCTAACATTGCGTTATGTGATTTCTTACTGGAACTAGTAGTTGCATAGTGAGTCAAAGATAATGGTTTGAGAAAGTAACTTTTCTGACTTCTTTTAGTACTAAAATTTAATTTTATTCTGGCTTCATCTCAGAGCCTGTAGTTCCACTGAGGCAGGCTCAGACTATGCATGGTTTCTGCAGCTCTGAAGTGACTAACCTTTAGTCTTGCCATTTCTGGCATACAGCCTTTGGAACAATTTGCTAGGGAGAGATGAACTACTCTGGAGCTTCCAGGATTCACATTAATGCCATTCTATTTACACAGGCTTATCCATGTTCTCAAAGGAGTCCTTGTACTGACTGGTAGTGCTGGAGATCTACTAACAAGTGAGGATTTTCTAGTCCTGTATTAGCCTTTAATTGGACTCAAGAAAGATTAAGAATTAGAATGGTTATTATAGAAGTGGTGACTATGCTTGGTCATGGAGCTTTGCTCAGTTTTTCATGGTAATTCATAATGACATATATGTGTTTTATCACATAGTAAGCCTTAAGTTAATACAGAGTTTAGGCTATATAATGATTACTATAAATTACTTAGAAACTTAGAAACTTGTTTTCATGTTGTAAATGTAGCAAAAATAAATACCTGGCTGGTTGATCAACATTTAGCTCTTATCATAGGATTTATGAGTACTCTGCCTCTAAGCATTTTTAGGAGATCTTAGGTAATATGAGATATGCCACGCAAAGGTATACTTCTTATAATACATATTGAAGCCATTCCATTTAAAGTTACATTCAATAGCCATACCATTTAACGTAATGAAGTAGTAACACGTGAAGACAAAGTCTATACAAGTTTCGTCCATTTGATTTAATAGAAGATAAAGTACGAGTAAGCAAGGGGCAAATGCATTCAGAAAACAATTTATCTTTGTTTCATTTTCTTTTCTTTTAATTGAATGAGCTGATTGATTTAATGCTGGACTTCATATTTTATAGCCCTGTCAAGTCTCAAAATCACAAAATACATGCCACTAGCTTTCTCTTAAGTTTATTAGGCAGGATAATTGTAAAGCTCTTTTGTTTACACATGTTGATGTAACAATGAAATTAGCCCTTCGATTGCTACTTTCTTTGTGGCAATTTGCATAGCATTACCAATAAAGTGACTTTACTTGTGGTACAATTTCTTTGGCAGTCAACTCAATTTAATTTTATTTTTCTCCTAGGAATACTGTCAGTCTTTACTACTGAGTAATTAGTCTACAATGTAATAGTAAATATTTTTAAGAATATCAGACACACGATTTCCTGTTTAGGATCTAAGTTAAAAATCATAATATTCAGAAATTAAATGTATAGAGAACACACAGTCCTAATTTAAATTCTGTTACTATGTTTTTTTTAGCCAAGAGTACATTTTGCATTTATTACAAAAGAAAATAGGTATTGTTTTTTAGAACAGTATATAACTCCTATGAGAGCCATTTATAAAATCTAATAAACTTCTGTGTAGTACTTGTAAGTTAGCATAAAGTTGACATTACTCCAAATGATCGATATGATTTTGCATAACTTAAGGAATATTGAGATCAATCCTTAAGCATTATTTAGTGTATAACTTGTTGAATATTTCTGTAGCATGTGAAACTCCAATTACTAATCAACTTAAAAAAATTTGCCTTTCTGGAATGTAGGAATATACATTGTTTATTTATTGATCACTAAAGCATTTATCTAGTACCCTATTTCAAAAGGAAAATGTATCTTAATTCATTTTTTCCCTTTAATTATACAAATAATATTTGTGGTCTTATCAATCATTTTGTAATAAGAAACTTATTTTTATTGTTAGCTCAGAAGATTGGTTAGCTTAAGGATATATAGTAATATTTTTAATGCTACCAGATTATCATAAATAACAAATTGCATAGTATTTTCATAAGGCATTATTTAATTAATCCAAATATAACAGATCTCTAGGTGAAATTGAATTGTGTCAAGTCACAGGAATTTTAAATCTCATGTTGATGTCCTATAATTAGTTTTGATTTGTAATTGGTTTTGCATGATGTCCAAGGACATGGCATTTTCTTTAACTAAACATGCAAACAACCAGACAAGTCTTATCTATAGTCTAAGAAAAAAAAAAGAATTTTACCAGAAGCAAGTAAATTATTCGGCCCAATTAAATCATGTTAGTATAATAACTTGTATTACTAATGCTCACCACACTCAGTCATGCAATAGCCCCACTTCCTGTCTTCTTTTGCCTCTCATCTCCATCACAACCTCCAACTCAGAGGGAAAGTGTAAAAATGTTACCCAGCCCTCCGAGGGCAAAAATGGAGAGGCTGAAACTTTGCGCAAAGAAAGAGGGCACAGTTCGAGCAGGCAGGAGCACAAGACCTGGAGCCAGTGCTGCGTGGGCATGAGGGGCAGGTGAGGGCAGGGCTGGAATGAAATAGAAAGGTCCAGCCGTTGTCACTGAGGGCGAGCTGTGGGTGGTTGCAAGCCAATGGTGTGTCAGTGGACAGAGATGAGGTCAAAGAGCTTCTTGGAACCCAAAGCAACCCAAGGTGTAAGTCTTTGACGGAAATGGCTCAATGACTTTTGGTCTTGACACCTATCCATTGGGTCTTTGCAATGGCTGGTATGCAGTCGGCAGCCAGCCCGTCTCAACATCCCTCACAAATGCTCCCATGGTTTGCATAGGGCTGATCTTTCACTCTTGGTTTATAACACTGCAAGGAGACAGTGGACATTAGCATGACTTGGGAAACAGAAACTCATCCCAGGATGTGTTAATCAGTGCCAGTAACATTCAGACTTCTGTTTGTGATAGGTACAAGGAAGAAGTCTGCAGAAGGCAGAATCGGGGCTTCCTTACTGTCAGCCTATGACACCGCGGGGGATTGGGCGCTTGCCCATGATGACCTTCTTCACCATCAATCTATGAGTCAAATGAGGTCATAAAACCACCACAGGCACTTCAATGTATCAGAATCTATACATAGCCTTGGTCTCTGACTTCTATAAATCTACCACTTGGTAGCTGATCCCAGAAATATAAATGTAGGAATCAAAGAGTTCTGGAAAACCCAACCATAAAACATAAGTGATTTATATGAAATGAAATCAGGGTTCCCAGAGTCTCAGTGTTGGTTTTCCCATCTCTGTTTTTTATGATCTCTGATTTACTTAAAGAAGAATTCCTTCTCTGGTAAAGCTGGAAGTGTGTAGACTCATTCTGACCATGTTTGGTAGGCAGGACACACTGTATTTAAACAGGAGATCTCTGGAATCAGGTTGCAGTGTTGAAGTCCCTGCCCTGCTCTACTGGCTACTAGCTGTTCTACTGCAGTGACTTTATTAATCAATATCTCAACTAACTCATCTTTAAAACGAATATCAGGTTGTGAGGATTAAATGAAATAATATTCTCAAGTTATAGAAAAGCACCTGGCATTTAGTAAGAACTAAACAAACAAAAGACAATTACTATACTGCCAATACTGTATCCCTTTTCGGTTAAGAAAGAATGGCAGTGACTCACATAGCTCTTGCCTGAGTAGGCAGAAGACGGCCTCTAGGATAAAGTGAGCAGCTGATATTCTTACTTTAAATCCCGTGATGCTAGACAGATGTCAGCTATAGAGCCTTGGGAATACTCTGGAAGTGTCAATTGTGTAAGATTTCTGTGTTACCCATGGTAGTCTAGTACTAAGGTCATCACAAAGTTGGTTTTTTCTTTAACTATTTGAGTCATCCGCGTGGGGGTGGGAGGAAGCCACCATCCGTAACAAACAAACAAACAAAAGGCATACACGCAACAATTCTTGGACACTAAGAACTGCGTGATCCCAGATTCAGCCGTGTCCTCATCCTTGGCATAGATTCAGCTTCTCTTTGGTTTTTAAGGGGCTGGATAAAATTTTTATAGGCTCATCTGGTTCCAAACCGTTTGCTATATAGTTCTGAGCTCCACGTAAAACCACCACGCAGGCCCCTGTGCTAGACGGCAGGTAACTACAACATCCTCTGCGATCCTCAGTTCACGGGGTTCCTGGGCTGCACTGTCCCTTTTCATTCTTTATCTCACCAGTGCCTCACCGATTCTGACCATCTTTCCTTAGCCTTAGCCTTTCACCGTTTTGATTTGATTATTGAGATAGAGTTGGTTTGCTTTGTTTGTATCCTGGCATAATTTCCTGAGCAAACACACACACACACACTCTTTTCAAGAAAGAAAAAAAAATAACCTCTTAATTCTTAGAGACAGTGGAGTTTAAATTTATATTAATAAATAGAAATCTTTTCCTAAGGCCATACAGTCCAAATAAAAAAAGAATCGTTATAAGTTCCCGACAAGAACTAACTCACCAACTACTAGTATGTTAACTACCCATTTGTTTTTTCCATTTTTACAAACACACAGTGATTTCCACATTTGAAATCTCATAAAATTTCCCTTGATTCAACCCTATTTCAAATATTTAAGAATAACAGCTTTTTTTTGTGGTTTTATCATATCAATTGTTAGCGATAAAGGGGCTCTTGTTCCCATCCCCACCCAAACCTCCACAAATGTGTAAGACCAGTTTGGCAATGTAACCAGTCTTCTGTTAATTCCAAGCAAAATGCAAGAGTTTTTTTCTTCTAAATCGAAGAGCTAGGTTTGTCATTAGTTATGTATTTGAAATTGGCTTTAGTTTCTTCATCTTTTAAATGATGACTGTAAATCCATGTAATTGTTGTACAGAATAAATGAGGAGTTTAATTTAAATAGCTATAACTGATTATTTGTTCTAATATATTTTTAGATGAAATCTTGGGGTGATGTAATGAAGTGAATAAGAACCCCACACCACAGTCAGCCAGCTTGGATTCAACTCCTTACTTTCTAATCTTGGTCAAGTTACTCATGTTGTTCTTCACTTATTACATAAGATTAAAAATGTTAGCATCTGTTTTAAATATAGTCACATGTTGCTTACCAGTGGGGCTGTGTCTGAGAAGTGCAGCATGAGGTGATTTTGCTGTTCTCTGAACATGACAGGGTGTACTGACACAAGCCAAGATGGTGTAGCCTATACTCACCTAGGCCATTTGGTACAGCCTTTTGCTCCTGGACTACAAACCTACTGCTCTGAGTACTGTAGGGAATTGTAACACAATGGTAAGTATTTGTGTATCTAAACATATATAAACACAGAAAAGGTACAGTAACAATATTGTATTATAATCCTATGGGACCACTATTTTATATGTGGTCTGTGCTTAACTGAAAAGTCACTATGCGGCACATTACTGTAGTTACATACTACAGTATATACAAGTATATACTAAATTAAAGCATTTAGTATAGTTTCTACCACAACCAAAGCAATTACTAAAAGCTAGTTATGATCCTTTACTTATTCAAAGCTTGACTACAGGTGGAAGGATATCAAATGGTTCCCTGTGTTATTCTACCTACTGCTCACTCTGTGTGTGTGCTTAAAGTTTTTATTTTGAAACAATTTAAGATCTATGGAAAATTACAAAGATAGCACAGAGTGTTTCCTTACGATATTCATCCAGCTTACCTCAGGTTACCATCCTGTGTTATCATGGTATAGTGAACAAAATTTAATTACCATTGGTGCATTACTATTAGCCAGACTATGGATTTTGTTTACACTTACTCAGTTTTTCTACTAATATCCTTTTTCTTTTATATGATATAATGTGATACAGAATCCCATATTTAGTTGATATGCTTCCTTCATTTCAGCAAATCTGTGACAGGTTTTTGGTCTTTCCTTTCTTTCACAACCCTGGCATTTTTGAAGTGTACTGACCCCCAGGTATTTTATAAAATATCTCTTGAATTTGATTTGGATAATTTTTGGAATGATTATTGTGAGGCGAGATTACGGATTTGGGGGAAGAATGCTATGTATCTTTTTTTCCCCATACATCGTAACACATGTATGCAGTATATCAACATGAGTTAATTACTGGAGATGTTAACCTTGATCATTTGGTTAAGCTGGTGACTGCCAGGTTTCTCCACTATAAAGTTACTATTTTTCTTTTTCCATACTTAGAAGCTTGTTTCTAAGTCCAAACCACATTCAAGAGATTGGAGAGTGGGGTAAGCATAACCTCCTCAAGAGAGAGATATTAAAGATTACGTGAACATATATAAGGAACCATCACAATGATTAATACACATTTGGGAGCAGATTATTTGAGGCTTTTCACGAATACCCCTTTTCGAATACCCCCCTTTCGAATACATTTATCCTTGTGGTTTTGCCCACTAATTTTAGTATTTGTCAATGTACCTCACCTGCCCCAATTTTCGCTTTGGTGGCAAGTCACATTTTAACAGGGAATTGCTGTGTCCTTACTGTTGATGGTTACGTCACAGCTGGCACATCGGGAAGATCACGCTGAAGATACTTTTAATCACAATGTGCAGATTTTAAAGCTTGCTTTCATTACTTATTGTCATATCTTGTGGTATTACATATCAATTAAATTAATATTGATTTCTACCTGGAAAAAAAAAAAAGAAAAAGGGTCATGGCAATTAGAATCTTTTTGCTACAAGTAAATAGCTAACTGTGGCTTCCACTCACAGGAACTATGACCCTGCCTACAGGATCTAGTTCACATGATAATCAAAGAATTTGGTCATTAAGATTGACCAATCAAAAATAATTACCCTGTATTTTTGTTTGTTTTTTGTTTGTTTGTTTGAATGATGACTGTGGTACAAATTTTGTTTTTCTGTCTATAACTACTACCGTTGCTGCTACACCTAAACACATAGATGCATCCATATGCGATTAAGTCCTCCGAAAGGAGACATTTATTAGGTTAATACAGGGTATTGCATATTTCATATTTCTATACAGTAAATATTCATTACTATGAGTGTATTTAAAAAGTAGAGCTTGCCACTACTTAGTGGTACACTTATGATTTTAAAAAAAAGAACAGACATTCCATCACAAAAAAGCCCTGACTTTTTTCACTATTAAGAAGTAGAAAATTACTCCATTGCATAGGAAAGTGATATTATAGTGTTTGTATATCCACATTATTTCTAATTCATAACATCAAATGATAATGATCACGGAGATATACTTTCTCCCCATTCAAAGACATTTTCTCAGGTCCCTGATGACACATTCAGTAGTTGTCATAATCGAAATGAACATTTCATAATTGAATATTCTGAACAGAAAAATCTGTTATACTTGTAGTTGCACTAGGCAGATGAGTCATTTAGCGATTCCTTCACACTGAATGAAACTTAAGAACTTGAGGCATTCACAAATATTATAATTATCAGTATTCTTTAGATTAGCTTGTTATTATAAAAATTTGATATATAAGATAGTATCAAAATAATAGAAAAATTAATATTGGGGATAGATTAGTTTTGATTTTTTAAAAAAAGTCACTATTTTTCCTTTTTCACTGTAAATAACTCAAGGTGAACTTTACACCAAGGATGTAAGTTACTGATCAGAAAAGCAGTCCATAAAGCGCGGCAGGAGTTGAAGGGTAGTTGATTTTCATTCTTCTTTTCCTGCCCGGGCTGCATCAGTTATGCGGCTGTCATTTTAGCATGTACTCGCTCTCCTTGAAATCAATATTAGCTGACTGTATTAACGAGGTGAGCTATTGATAGATATGTGCTGGGTTACAATGGCTGCCACTTTTCATTGTAACCTGAAATTCCAGCATTCTATTCGTGCTATTTCCCAGCTTCTGATGTAGTCTTAGATGACTGTTTTGTCAGAATCACTACATGTTATTTTGATTTTGAGCACTACTACATATTCAGTATTACTGAGAAAATATAACACACGTAAGAGCCACAATGGATAGAGACAACAGTGAAAGATTCCAAAACATTTCCCTTATTTAAAAGAGTGTGGATAGTTGGTGAAGATTTTTAGTATAATATCTACAGTTAACTGTTGCAAGGAGCACTGAATGATAAATAATCCTGTGGTGTTACGTTCCGGGCACCGTACTTACGTCAACTCAACTAGGCCTCCATACAAACTAATGAGTTTGGCATTTCCAGAAGGTTTAACAATATGAAGAAACGTTCTCCATGCCATACAGCCAGTGTGTGGCGGAGTTGGATTTGAAGTCTAGTCTGCTTCCAGATCACTTCACTGTGGACACCAAGCGTTCCCTGATTACATCCTCCACTGACATTCTACTGGTAACTATCGTCATCATCATAACTGGTCTCAAGGTCAATTGATTAGTAACTTTTGTTCTATCTGAAAACTTAATCATTTCTTGCTGCCACGGAACCTAACACGTTCACATGGTCTAAGAATTAGAATGTGAACATCTTTGGTGGGGGCATTACTCTGCCTATCGTGGTTTCCTAGTTCCATTGGGATTAGTTTACAGACTAAGGAAGCTTGATTTCATTACTGCTTTACAAACTAATGAAGCCAGACACCTGGGTTTGAATCCCAGCTCTATAGTTTACTGTGTGTCTCTGGGTGTGTTAGTGAACCTCTCTGTGCCTCAGTTCCCTTATCTGTAAAGTAGAGATAATAATACTTCTCAGATTGATGGGGAATACAATGAGTTAATATTTGTAAAATATTTAAAATATTATCTGGTATCCAGGAAATGCCATATAATTCTTGGCTAAAAAATAAGAATAATTCTTTTTTTGATGAGATATAAATTAAGGGCATCAATATTATATAAGCTACATAAATATTTGATTGCATTGGTCTAAGACAGACACATATAATTATGAGGTTTAGATAATGATTAAACTATGTATGATTTTCAATTCCCAGATAAAATCTAATGGTAAAAAATGCTATGTCTACCTGCAAGAAATAATTATTGTTCCTCCTACTTGGCTAAGGTGAGGACAGAGGCACAGAAATGAGAAACAAAAACCATATACATACATACATTTATATATATACATATGCAGTCATATTCAACTTAGGAAGATATACAAGTTGTCAGGAAGACCAGTAGAATTGGGAGAACTAACAAGGTTTTCTGCCTAAAGCAAGACTTCTGTCCTAGAAACCTGGAGCTACCCTCCTGAGAGCAGAAACAGCTCCGGGAGATGATTCATTTGGCTTCCTATTTCTTAATAATAAGCAAGCAAATTTTTCATCCTCTCAGAAACCAGATACACATCCCCTTCACTTAAAAGGGTAGGTTGGTTGCAGGGGAGGGGCTGGGCACACTGGAGCCCCATGTCATTTTTCTCATGGCCCCAACTGCACACACACACACACACACAACCACCCCTCACAGATCTTCATGAGTTCCAAAAGGAAGAAAATAGGAAACTTGGGGGGTAAGTCACAATTGCTGAGGAGACTATACACTTTCCCAGAAGTTGAATTAAGAAGACAGCCTCTGCTCCAGGAAAATGGCTTATCCATTGCCTCGTTAGATCTGTCCTGGTACTGGGCATCCTGCCATCTCACTTCCCTTCTCTAAAGAGTCCAGAGACTCAAACTGTGTCTCTGTAGTGCTGCAGAATAAGCGGGTAGAGTGAAAATCATATGGATACTTGCTCCCTATCCCAAGCCTACTTTCTAGACATCTGCTGAGAGCTGTAGCAACAGAAAGGATCATTCAATTTGCTTTCTTTGATTAGGAATACCTAGTGCAATAGAGACGAAAAGACGCTGGGGTAAGAGAGAGTCTGGGTCACATCTTCACCAGTGACCTTGAACAGGACACATCATTTCAAATCTTTGCACCTGAGTTTTATAGGTCTACAGGGAAAAACAATTTCCAATGTGCGATTTATTATAGGTTTATTGTCCAACTATGTAGAGTGCCAGAAACAGTGCCAGAGTATAAACACACAACATATGTTATCTACTGTGTGTTATCCACTATCAGAATAGTGAAAAAGAAATTCTTGAGTTAAAGGTGGTCACTAACCAAACTTTAGCAATGATAACTGATTCAAGAGTGCATGTGTGTATATATATAATTTTGCACATATCACATATATATAATTTTGCATATATACTATATATGCACACACATACATAGTTTATATATAGATAGTATACACACATATATATTATTTTAAATAGTGTACAACAAAAGAAAACCAAAGGTACTTTATCTTGGTTTTTATGACTGCATATGTGTTCCATATATGAAGTTCAGGGCAGTCTGTAAACCCTTAAAACAATATGCAAGATTTTGTTTGTATATGAATCCTCTGGGAAAGCATCTATAGCCTTTTATCAAATTCTCAATTATGTCTTTGATATGCTTGCCCAACTGCAAAAAACACTGGCTTAAAGACTTTTATCCACCAAATAGAAAGACATTTTAGAAATAGTTCTAGAAGAATATTCAAGGAAAAAGCTAGTCTTGAGTCAAAATTAACGTTAGGATCAAATTCCACAATTATGGAATATTATAGTTGAAAGGAATCATTAATGCTGTCCCGTGTCTTTAATGTACAATATTGAATTGGAGTCTAGAGAATTAAAGTGACTGATCTAAGTGATACATGAGTATGTAGCAGAGCCACCATTAGAATTCAAAGTGTCATAATCCTGGTTCCAAAGTTTTCCCTCTGTAACTTCTTGTTTGTGTGTATCTCCAAAGATGTACTCGACACCTATGAAAAAATCACTGTGGCTTCAGAAAAAAATATGTAAATACATTCTTAAAACAGTACCTATAAAAACAGCTACTATGATGCAGCAAGCATAAGGAAGATTGTGAATGTCTAGCAAATTAACACTTAACAATTTAAAGTGCCAACTAGTGCTAATTTCATTTACTGTAGTACTGTAAATGATGTAGATATTTGGCAGGCTATGACTTAATACCATCTGGCCTGAGAAATTTATGATTCATTCACACAAGTAGACTTTTAAAATTTTTATATTGCTTTTGGTTAGAGTATGCACTTGGCTGCTGGTTTGAAGGACAGTTACTTTAGGCTTTTCAAATTGAATCATCACACTTTTATATACAACAACTAGATATTTTCTCTGGGAGTATATGTGAATATCATAATTTTTAATGAGCATTAATTTTGCAACCATTATAGATTTACAAATAACCTGTTTGCTTATAGTTCTCCTTTTCCAAGTCATGTTTTCATTCAGCTTTCTACCAAGGCTAAGCCATGAAACTTACTGTTCCAGGGAATGAGAGAATCATAATATTCTGACCAGACATGTTATTTACAGACGTGGAGTCTTAATGCTGAGTAACCTTAAAAATATTCTTTTTTGGGAAGAAGAATTTCTCAATAATCAAGCTGCCAAAGTACTTGTCTTTTAACCCTGGTTAAGCCATAGGTTTAGAGGTTTACAGTACAGAGTGTGAGTATATGTTCCTTAGTCTCTAAAATTTACGATGAAAAGTATATTCATTCATGTCAGGCTGGCTAGGGATGGAACTAAGGATTCCCCCCTCCAGGAGTTCATACAAGCTCTTAGCCTCCCTCCCATAGACCCAGACGCCATATTGGAAGGAAGCACAAGGAGTGAGAGGTGGCTGAAGGTCTGGACATTTATACAAAAGAAATCAGGTAGCAAAGAAAATTAGATGTACATTTGAATATTTAAAGTTATTGGTTTGGGACAAGATTACTGGATTAGACTGAACATAAATAATAGCCAGAGGTAGGTATAGAAAGGTAGTAGATAGATTTGCCCCTCACCCTTGGGAAATAGAAAGATAATGAGTATGATTAAATTGTAGAAAGAAAAAAAAATCACTGTTTTTATACAACTAAGTGCAAGTGATACTCAAAACCACCACAAACTGTCATTTATCAAGAACTGACTGCAAAGGATGCTTTGTGCTAGGTATCTTTTTTGATCACACAATAATTCAGTGTGATTAATATTATTATGCATTAAAGCAAAATTAACTTCAAATAATTTTTTAAAATTCCCAGGAGAAATTATGTGGAATGTGCCCTTGATAAAGGAGTGACATATGTCTTTAATCGTCTTCCCATGGTGACATCACTAGTCATTGAATTTGACCTCACTGTGCCAGGCAAGCAAGCTACAATATCCTCAACTTAGCCGGAAGTGCCAGATGCTATTCTTTTCTGTTTTTTTCTGACTGACATTAAATCCTTCTCTCCTCCATAACTTTCCCTAAGATTGCTACACTTAGCTATGGAAGATAAATTCAAAAAAATTTATTACTTACACTAGATGATATATTTCTCTTATCAGAGTTTTTCTGAATGGATCATTCAAAAAAATGGTGGGAATTCCAGGCATTACGTCAGCATAGGAGAAATGTTTGTATGGGGGGGGATTTTCTGGCACACTTCAAATCACTCCAACTCGATCTTGCCTGCTGGAGTACTTGCCTTTTAACTGTGGACTATTCCACAGAACTGGCAGTCCGTTCATAAAGACAACGTTATTGCTAGGAAATCTCTTAGACTTTATAAAGTACTCATTGGAAGTTATCTACTGATTGGCTTTATATGTACGACTGATTATTTTTGCAGCAGGACATTTCTTCTGTATATCTTATTATTGAATCAATAATGAAACAGTTCTTAAGATTATCATTTGGTCCATTTGGCTGCAGCATGAGTGTGTGACAATGCCAGTTCCTATTAAGGGACACTCAAGATTCTCTCAGAAAAGAAAACAAGATGCGATTCTTCATGAAGAACAAAGAGAGTCTCTTAAACTAATAACACATTCTAAATTTTAATCTTTGATTA
>NW_012151396.1:4695642-4707439 GCF_000956105.1 Propithecus coquereli | reverse complement strand
TCACTATTTTTCCTTTTTCACTGTAAATAACTCAAGGTGAACTTTACACCAAGGATGTAAGTTACTGATCAGAAAAGCAGTCCATAAAGCGCGGCAGGAGTTGAAGGGTAGTTGATTTTCATTCTTCTTTTCCTGCCCGGGCTGCATCAGTTATGCGGCTGTCATTTTAGCATGTACTCGCTCTCCTTGAAATCAATATTAGCTGACTGTATTAACGAGGTGAGCTATTGATAGATATGTGCTGGGTTACAATGGCTGCCACTTTTCATTGTAACCTGAAATTCCAGCATTCTATTCGTGCTATTTCCCAGCTTCTGATGTAGTCTTAGATGACTGTTTTGTCAGAATCACTACATGTTATTTTGATTTTGAGCACTACTACATATTCAGTATTACTGAGAAAATATAACACACGTAAGAGCCACAATGGATAGAGACAACAGTGAAAGATTCCAAAACATTTCCCTTATTTAAAAGAGTGTGGATAGTTGGTGAAGATTTTTAGTATAATATCTACAGTTAACTGTTGCAAGGAGCACTGAATGATAAATAATCCTGTGGTGTTACGTTCCGGGCACCGTACTTACGTCAACTCAACTAGGCCTCCATACAAACTAATGAGTTTGGCATTTCCAGAAGGTTTAACAATATGAAGAAACGTTCTCCATGCCATACAGCCAGTGTGTGGCGGAGTTGGATTTGAAGTCTAGTCTGCTTCCAGATCACTTCACTGTGGACACCAAGCGTTCCCTGATTACATCCTCCACTGACATTCTACTGGTAACTATCGTCATCATCATAACTGGTCTCAAGGTCAATTGATTAGTAACTTTTGTTCTATCTGAAAACTTAATCATTTCTTGCTGCCACGGAACCTAACACGTTCACATGGTCTAAGAATTAGAATGTGAACATCTTTGGTGGGGGCATTACTCTGCCTATCGTGGTTTCCTAGTTCCATTGGGATTAGTTTACAGACTAAGGAAGCTTGATTTCATTACTGCTTTACAAACTAATGAAGCCAGACACCTGGGTTTGAATCCCAGCTCTATAGTTTACTGTGTGTCTCTGGGTGTGTTAGTGAACCTCTCTGTGCCTCAGTTCCCTTATCTGTAAAGTAGAGATAATAATACTTCTCAGATTGATGGGGAATACAATGAGTTAATATTTGTAAAATATTTAAAATATTATCTGGTATCCAGGAAATGCCATATAATTCTTGGCTAAAAAATAAGAATAATTCTTTTTTTGATGAGATATAAATTAAGGGCATCAATATTATATAAGCTACATAAATATTTGATTGCATTGGTCTAAGACAGACACATATAATTATGAGGTTTAGATAATGATTAAACTATGTATGATTTTCAATTCCCAGATAAAATCTAATGGTAAAAAATGCTATGTCTACCTGCAAGAAATAATTATTGTTCCTCCTACTTGGCTAAGGTGAGGACAGAGGCACAGAAATGAGAAACAAAAACCATATACATACATACATTTATATATATACATATGCAGTCATATTCAACTTAGGAAGATATACAAGTTGTCAGGAAGACCAGTAGAATTGGGAGAACTAACAAGGTTTTCTGCCTAAAGCAAGACTTCTGTCCTAGAAACCTGGAGCTACCCTCCTGAGAGCAGAAACAGCTCCGGGAGATGATTCATTTGGCTTCCTATTTCTTAATAATAAGCAAGCAAATTTTTCATCCTCTCAGAAACCAGATACACATCCCCTTCACTTAAAAGGGTAGGTTGGTTGCAGGGGAGGGGCTGGGCACACTGGAGCCCCATGTCATTTTTCTCATGGCCCCAACTGCACACACACACACACACACAACCACCCCTCACAGATCTTCATGAGTTCCAAAAGGAAGAAAATAGGAAACTTGGGGGGTAAGTCACAATTGCTGAGGAGACTATACACTTTCCCAGAAGTTGAATTAAGAAGACAGCCTCTGCTCCAGGAAAATGGCTTATCCATTGCCTCGTTAGATCTGTCCTGGTACTGGGCATCCTGCCATCTCATTTCCCTTCTCTAAAGAGTCCAGAGACTCAAACTGTGTCTCTGTAGTGCTGCAGAATAAGCGGGTAGAGTGAAAATCATATGGATACTTGCTCCCTATCCCAAGCCTACTTTCTAGACATCTGCTGAGAGCTGTAGCAACAGAAAGGATCATTCAATTTGCTTTCTTTGATTAGGAATACCTAGTGCAATAGAGACGAAAAGACGCTGGGGTAAGAGAGAGTCTGGGTCACATCTTCACCAGTGACCTTGAACAGGACACATCATTTCAAATCTTTGCACCTGAGTTTTATAGGTCTACAGGGAAAAACAATTTCCAATGTGCGATTTATTATAGGTTTATTGTCCAACTATGTAGAGTGCCAGAAACAGTGCCAGAGTATAAACACACAACATATGTTATCTACTGTGTGTTATCCACTATCAGAATAGTGAAAAAGAAATTCTTGAGTTAAAGGTGGTCACTAACCAAACTTTAGCAATGATAACTGATTCAAGAGTGCATGTGTGTATATATATAATTTTGCACATATCACATATATATAATTTTGCATATATACTATATATGCACACACATACATAGTTTATATATAGATAGTATACACACATATATATTATTTTAAATAGTGTACAACAAAAGAAAACCAAAGGTACTTTATCTTGGTTTTTATGACTGCATATGTGTTCCATATATGAAGTTCAGGGCAGTCTGTAAACCCTTAAAACAATATGCAAGATTTTGTTTGTATATGAATCCTCTGGGAAAGCATCTATAGCCTTTTATCAAATTCTCAATTATGTCTTTGATATGCTTGCCCAACTGCAAAAAACACTGGCTTAAAGACTTTTATCCACCAAATAGAAAGACATTTTAGAAATAGTTCTAGAAGAATATTCAAGGAAAAAGCTAGTCTTGAGTCAAAATTAACGTTAGGATCAAATTCCACAATTATGGAATATTATAGTTGAAAGGAATCATTAATGCTGTCCCGTGTCTTTAATGTACAATATTGAATTGGAGTCTAGAGAATTAAAGTGACTGATCTAAGTGATACATGAGTATGTAGCAGAGCCACCATTAGAATTCAAAGTGTCATAATCCTGGTTCCAAAGTTTTCCCTCTGTAACTTCTTGTTTGTGTGTATCTCCAAAGATGTACTCGACACCTATGAAAAAATCACTGTGGCTTCAGAAAAAAATATGTAAATACATTCTTAAAACAGTACCTATAAAAACAGCTACTATGATGCAGCAAGCATAAGGAAGATTGTGAATGTCTAGCAAATTAACACTTAACAATTTAAAGTGCCAACTAGTGCTAATTTCATTTACTGTAGTACTGTAAATGATGTAGATATTTGGCAGGCTATGACTTAATACCATCTGGCCTGAGAAATTTATGATTCATTCACACAAGTAGACTTTTAAAATTTTTATATTGCTTTTGGTTAGAGTATGCACTTGGCTGCTGGTTTGAAGGACAGTTACTTTAGGCTTTTCAAATTGAATCATCACACTTTTATATACAACAACTAGATATTTTCTCTGGGTGTATATGTGAATATCATAATTTTTAATGAGCATTAATTTTGCAACCATTATAGATTTACAAATAACCTGTTTGCTTATAGTTCTCCTTTTCCAAGTCATGTTTTCATTCAGCTTTCTACCAAGGCTAAGCCATGAAACTTACTGTTCCAGGGAATGAGAGAATCATAATATTCTGACCAGACATGTTATTTACAGACGTGGAGTCTTAATGCTGAGTAACCTTAAAAATATTCTTTTTTGGGAAGAAGAATTTCTCAATAATCAAGCTGCCAAAGTACTTGTCTTTTAACCCTGGTTAAGCCATAGGTTTAGAGGTTTACAGTACAGAGTGTGAGTATATGTTCCTTAGTCTCTAAAATTTAAGATGAAAAGTATATTCATTCATGTCAGGCTGGCTAGGGATGGAACTAAGGATTCCCCCCTCCAGGAGTTCATACAAGCTCTTAGCCTCCCTCCCATAGACCCAGACGCCATATTGGAAGGAAGCACAAGGAGTGAGAGGTGGCTGAAGGTCTGGACATTTATACAAAAGAAATCAGGTAGCAAAGAAAATTAGATGTACATTTGAATATTTAAAGTTATTGGTTTGGGACAAGATTACTGGATTAGACTGAACATAAATAATAGCCAGAGGTAGGTATAGAAAGGTAGTAGATAGATTTGCCCCTCACCCTTGGGAAATAGAAAGATAATGAGTATGATTAAATTGTAGAAAGAAAAAAAAATCACTGTTTTTATACAACTAAGTGCAAGTGATACTCAAAACCACCACAAACTGTCATTTATCAAGAACTGACTGCAAAGGATGCTTTGTGCTAGGTATCTTTTTTGATCACACAATAATTCAGTGTGATTAATATTATTATGCATTAAAGCAAAATTAACTTCAAATAATTTTTTAAAATTCCCAGGAGAAATTATGTGGAATGTGCCCTTGATAAAGGAGTGACATATGTCTTTAATCGTCTTCCCATGGTGACATCACTAGTCATTGAATTTGACCTCACTGTGCCAGGCAAGCAAGCTACAATATCCTCAACTTAGCCGGAAGTGCCAGATGCTATTCTTTTCTGTTTTTTTCTGACTGACATTAAATCCTTCTCTCCTCCATAACTTTCCCTAAGATTGCTACACTTAGCTATGGAAGATAAATTCAAAAAAATTTATTACTTACACTAGATGATATATTTCTCTTATCAGAGTTTTTCTGAATGGATCATTCAAAAAAATGGTGGGAATTCCAGGCATTACGTCAGCATAGGAGAAATGTTTGTATGGGGGGGGATTTTCTGGCACACTTCAAATCACTCCAACTCGATCTTGCCTGCTGGAGTACTTGCCTTTTAACTGTGGACTATTCCACAGAACTGGCAGTCCGTTCATAAAGACAACGTTATTGCTAGGAAATCTCTTAGACTTTATAAAGTACTCATTGGAAGTTATCTACTGATTGGCTTTATATGTACGACTGATTATTTTTGCAGCAGGACATTTCTTCTGTATATCTTATTATTGAATCAATAATGAAACAGTTCTTAAGACTATCATTTGGTCCATTTGGCTGCAGCATGAGTGTGTGACAATGCCAGTTCCTATTAAGGGACACTCAAGATTCTCTCAGAAAAGAAAACAAGATGCGATTCTTCATGAAGAACAAAGAGTCTCTTAAACTAATAACACATTCTAAATTTTAATCTTTGATTAAAAGAGGAAAATGTGTATGTAAGAAAAATCTGTGAAATCTAAATTTACAAACACATACAAAGATGCATATGTTTGATGCTTCCTCTTCACTCATTGGTGAGGGAGAATTCCCACCTTAGGGTGAGGGCAATGGCTGAATCCCTGGCACCTGACACTGGACAGGTGAGACTGACAGCAGTTTATTAGTCATGAATACAGCCTGGCGGAGGCTGCATGGCATAGGGGCTGCTCTCAGGAACAGAGTGAGAAAAGCAGGTGCTGTGGGAGGTCGGCTTTGTAATAACAAAGGTGACACCTGGTTTCCGTGGGAGGATGTGATTGGCTTGCTCTAATAACTATGGGCTGGCAGGAAACTGAAGCCCCTACTCCAGAATAAGCAGGCACAGCGCTTGGTCTCTCCATAAAAAGGAGGGGTGTCTGACTGGAGACCTTAGCAGAGGGGGGAGTGGAAATCGGGTTTAGGGCATTCGAGGGCCTCCCAGTTTTCCCCAGATGCCAAGGCACACATGATACTGGGCTGTAATTTTAGGCCTTGTACTGCGGTATTCCAAAGGTGTACACACACACACACACACACACACACACGCATGCACACACACTTTGCTGCTCATCTCGTCTTGCCTGTTTGCTCCTCTTTACACTTACGATTACTCAAAAATCACACAAACTTTCATTAAATTCTGCTGTGATGCGATTCATTATTATGGCTATTGCTAAATCATAGAAAGTGCTATTTTCATATCACTCTAATTTTACACACTTCATTACATCTTAAACATTAGTGAAGACATATGAAGACAGTGTGAAACATCAGGAAAAAACATCCTATTCAATTTTGGTTTTGACATACATTTGCAGTAAAATTTTGATTGGAGAGAATATTTCAAGGTTCTACTGAGGTTATATGACTTTGTATGCATTGTTCTTTTATTCACACACATATTTTTAGAGGGAGTGTCCAAATGCTATTCACACATTTAGACTCCACAGACCACACAGGCAAAGAGCCTTTCTTTAAGCGGAGGGCCTGGTTCCCGGGCCAGCGCAAGGTGGTGGAGCTCCGCAAAGCCAGAGATCTTTAACGGGCAGGCAGAGGCTTGAGGAAGAAGTGAGACCAGCTCCTTGGTTACTTCTGGAAAGTGTCATCAAGTCAGGAGAGCAGTAGCCTCTACATTCGGCTTACTAATTCCGAAGCAGCTGTTGTTCACCAAATTTTCTGACATGCTACAGTGTTAAAGAGCTGTTTCAGAAATAATATAAAGTCATTCTGAATCTTGACACACAGGAGTGTTGAGACAGAGGAAAGAGGAGAGAGTAAGTACCCAGAGGGATTTTCTTAACTAAAGCTGTAAGGGAGCCTAAAATTTCCCATTCCCCTCTAGCCTACCGAAAGCTGTAAGAGGGATAGTTCATCACAACTATATTGAGGATGAAGTTAAAAAAAAAAAAAAAAAGCAGAGTCTCATTCTCTCCTTTAGCTGTAGCTCCGTCTTGGAGACTCAGGTCTTGGCGATGACATCTAAGAGAGCGTGTGCAGCCGCAATCCTAATTAAAGGCCTTCCTATTTAATTCACCCTACAGCACTAAGGTAAAAACCTGATTTAAAAAAGAGCCCTAAGGCCGCTAGGCTGGCTCACGGCTGGACCAGGGAACAAAATTTGAGAGCTACAGTTGAAAATCTGTGGAACCTTTTCTAGCTTCTCATAATTGAAATATGGAGATCGATCATGTAGGCCAAAGAGAAGTCATGTTTGGCTCCTGGGTGCAGCACTTCAGGGAGAGAATATCGGTGAGTTATTCTGGACAGAGATCAACTTGGAGGACTGACCTGCCAAGCTTTGAGTAAGTCCAAAAGTTTGTGGTCCGTGATTTACACAGAGGCCAAGCCCACGAAAGTCTCTGCTAACACGAGCCTTTCAGAACAGGCTCCCCTAGATCAATTTCACACTGAGAAGCTCTCAGGCAGAGGAGGAGAGTGAAATCTCTGTGAAGTTTACTTGGCATTGCCTCCAGAAGCTTCCTCAGAAACCCCGGCCTATATAGGCTCTTTGTGACATCCTTAGTTCATCACCAACAAACTAGCAATAAAAGAAAAGACATTTGAGCATCAAGTGAGGTATAAACTGAAAAGAGGATTGAAATTAAGGTGGATATTAGAAAAGCAGTTGGCAGTGGGATAAGAGAGAGATGACTGGATAGCTTAGGGGTAAAGGCAGCGCCATTCACCGGGTTTGGCAGATTATCTTGCTATTAAAATGTCAGATTTTTATTCACTTGGCATTCTTTCAATAATGCCTTGTTAATCCCTACTATATGAACAGACTTGTTGCTCTAGTTAAAAAAAAAGCTATCTCCCCACTAAAAGTTTGACTGATACATTATTTTTATTGTATAAATTTGAGGTATACGACTTGATTGAGATACATATACATGGTGAAATAATCACCACATTCAACCTAATTACCACATCCAACACCTCATATACTTACCCTTTTGTGTGGTGAGAACGCTTAGGATCCATCCTCTTAGGAGATTCCAAGTATACAGGAAAGTACTGTTACCTATAGTCACCACGCTATACATTAGCTCTCCAGAACTTAGTCATCTTACATAACCTAAACTTCGTACGCCAACCCAAATCTCCCCAGTTCCCCCTCGCCACAGCCCCTGGTAACCACCATTCTACTACTGCTTCTGTGAATTTGACTATTTTAGATGCCACACATAAATGAGATCATGTAATATTAGGCTTTCTGTCTCTAACTTTTTTCATGTAGCTTAATGTCCTCCAGGTTCATCCATGTTATTGCAAATGTCAGCATTTCCTTCTTTTGTAAGGCTGAATAATATCCCGTGGTATGTACATACCATAATTTCTTTATTCATTCATCCATGTATGGACACTTAGATTTCTCCCATAGCTTGGCTCTTGTGAGCGAAGCTGCAAAGAACATGGGAGTGTAGATATCTCTTAGAGATCCTGATTTCAATTCCTTTGGATAAACACCCAGAAGTGGGAACGATGGGTCAGATTGTAGATTTGTTTTAAATTTTTTGAGAAACCTTCATACTGTTCTCTATAATCGGATACACCGATTTATATTCCTACCAACAGTGTACAATGATTGCCCTTTCTCTACAACCTTACCAGCCTTATTTTTTTTTATAATGCCATCCTAACATAAAATCCACTCAAAATGGATTAAAGACGTAAATGTAAGATGTGAACCTGTAAGACTCCTAGAAGAAAACATAAGGAAAAAAATCTCCTTAACATTGGGGTTGGCAATGATAATTTAGATATGACCAAAAGCACAGGCAACAAAAGCAAAAATAAACAAGTGAGGCTACATCAAACCAAGAAGCCTTTATATAGAAAAGGGGAAAAACAATCAAAAGAGTGAAAAGGCAACCTAAAGAATGAGAGTAAATATTTTCAAACCATATATTTGATAAGGAGTTAATATACAAAATATATCAAGAACTTATACAGCTCAAAAGGGAAAAACCCAAATAACCTAATGATAAAATAGGCAAAGGAACACAATAGATATTTTTCTAAGAAAGACACATAAATGGCCAACAAGTACATGAAAAAGTGCTTGACATCACTGCTCATCAGGGAAATGCAAATCAAAACCACGATGAGATCTATATATTTCTTAAATGATTCAATGCATTTTGGAAAAAAGAATGTCTTATTCTGGAATAAATAAGTGTTTTATTTTCTAACTCAGGGAAACACTTAGATCAAGGTTTACTTAAATCTGATATTCTGAATATAAAAGCTGAAAAAATATATAAACCCATGTCTGAGCAAGTAAATACCTGACAGGCTTACGTATCCTAAAAAATGTATGTTCTAAAACAGCATTGATTCTGTCTTCTAATAACTAAGTTTTTGCTTCTATAATATAGAATTAATAATATCTACCCCAGCCACTCTATGCAAGGGTAGTAATGAAACTAGAAAATAGCTCATATGTTAAAAGTATTTTGAAAATTATAAATGGTAACATGCAAAAAATACATTGTTACTGACATTGGCGAGATGGCATCCTTTCAACCTTATACAAGTCCCTATGTCATCGACTGTGGCTCCTATCACTTCTCAGTCCAGCTGTTGAATCGCCTCAAAGCTGAATCAGAAAGAAAAATAAAGCCATGATTACAAAGAAAAGTAGAAAACAGATGAAAGGGAGTAGAAGAAAGGGAAGATGAGGAGGATTTAATACGCTCTATGCTGCTGCATGTGTGAATTATGCAAGGCACATTTCTTTAAAAAATCATTTATAAAAGTTGTTATTGCAAATCATTTGAAGATGATGGTAGCTCTACTGAAAGCAGTTAATACGCATGTGAAAAACCCATAAATTGTATCTTATTTTATGACTAATAGTACATACAATATTTGCCAACTACAGTTTATTCAGAAGATGTTCGTGTGTCAGAAATCCATTTTCAACTTTCAGTTTTTGGAGGTCATCTACCATTCATTACTTGTGACCCCAGTGCTGGAAGCACATGAAATGTATTTAATCTTGCTTCCAGACTATGTCAGGGGTTCCTCCTTCTCTCCACTTCCTAGTTCCTTCTTTGTTGTTCTGAGTTTTAAAAGTTCTTTTAAGTGCCTGGTGTGGAAATATTACCTGTCTTGATTCTTATCTCATCTCCTTTGCCAAAAACAAACAAAAAAATTGCAAGAATTTCTGAATCATCCCAAAAGTATTATCCCTCTTCATATTGTGAAAAGTAGAAACTAACATAACTTTTGCAATATTCATCATACATTCTAAAGGCTATGTATTGACTATGAGAAGGGTTAATATTGGCTTTTCATGCAAGAATTACCTCCATATATTCTATTCAGACCACTAAAAATCATCATTCTTGCATTGATTTGATTATTAATTTATTCAAGAAATAGTCATCAAAATCTTCCTAGGAGCTGAGCATTGTTTTATGTGCTAGATGCAAGGTGTCCAGCAAGAGCGGGAATGTCCCTGCTGTGGCTGAGCTCACGTTCGTGGTGGGAGAGGCAGGAGATGAACGAGTGAGCAAATACGCAGCCACACACTTTCCTTTCGTGACCGATAAGGAAAAATATAGCAGAATAGGGTGATGGGTGGTGAAGGGGTGGAGGCAGGAGTTGCTATTTAAATAAGAAGGTTATGAAAGCCTTTCTGAGCAGAGACCCAAATGATGTGAAATTGCAAATCCCCTAAAATGTATTGAGAGGTATTAATATTTCAGGTAGAAGAAGCAGCAATCAATCATGAAGTCCCAAGATAGACCAAGCATGTTGTACACGAGAGAGAAAACAGTACACAGTGGTAAGGGATGAGGACAGAGAAGTCAATGAGGGCTGTATTTTATGAAGTATGTGGGCTTGCTTTAGGATGTTGGAGTTTATTCAGAAAGTGATGGGAATTCACAGGGGCATATGACCAGAAGAGTGATATAGCAATGACTTGTGCTTTAAAAAGATCTACTTGGGTGGGCCATCTACTGTAAAGTGGTGGAGTGGAAGCAGGGATATTGGTTAGGAGGCAAGATATGGCAGGGGTTGGGACTGATGTGGACGCTGAGGGTGTTTAGAAGGAGCACCGATGGATTGGCGTGGGCTTGAGAGAGACAGAGGGATGCCCAGAGCTTGGTTCCTTGCGCATGGGAGCATACTGATGGCAGCAGAAGCCTGTTGGAGAAGCATGCATCAGGACTGCACTGGTTGGAATTCACTTGTGGACAATAGAAATCATTCTGGCTAGTTTATTAAGAGAAGATTTAGTATTAATAGACAGCTGACAAAAACTTTGGAAGGGCTTGAGGATCGGTTTTACAGTGAGCTTGCCGGAAAATACCCCAGCCCTTGGATCACGCTTCCCCCCTTAGGATCATGGCTGAGGAAGCTGCTCACCGCAAAAGCATCCTATGGCATCGAGCAGTAGATGGTAAGATATGGAAGCCTAGGACTCAGGGAAGAAATCAAGAACTAGAGATGAGGGTTCGGCACAGGGATAGTCCGTAAAACTGGGACTTACTGAGATCACCAAGGGAATGAATGCAGATGAAAAGAAGATAAGACAGACTCTCATGCAGAGGTCAGGAGGACAAGCTAGCAGATGAGACTGAGAAGGAGGTGAGAGTGAACAGAGGCGGACCGGGAAGATGGTGTCCTACATGGTGAGCAAACGATTATAAGAAGGAGGCATGATCAATCTTACAAAACGACTGAGCGTCTAACATTCTATCAACAGACTTGACCACAGTATTTGACAGACATGCTGTTTCAGTGGAATAGCAGGGGGAAAAAAAATCTAAGGAGACTGATTAAAATAAAGAATGAGAGGTAAGAAAGTGGAGAGAGTGACTACAAACAACACCTTAGGGAAATCTCAGTATAAGCATCTGAGGTCAGGAAATCTATCTGAAACGGTTTAATAGCTAAAGTGGGACTTAGGACCAAAGTGACAATTTAAAGAAAAAAACAATAAAGTATGATTGCTGATG
>NW_012151396.1:4690967-4694187 GCF_000956105.1 Propithecus coquereli | reverse complement strand
TCACAGGGTTCCTGTGAGGGTAAACGATAGATGTGAAACTCTTGGTACAAAGAAGCACCATAAATGGTTTAATTCCCAAATTTTCCAACTATATCACTTTAATGACACGCAGCAAATTTGTAAGAATTTGGTTTCTATAAATGCAAACAGAGTCGTTCTTCTGATTAATAAGGAAAATGGTGGTGGTGCATTCTTCTAAATTATCTACCTGTATTTGCACAAACATTCCTTGTGACGCCATAATCCTACTTTCCCATGCGTTGCCCCTAATTAGATTGGTAGACCACTTTTCACAGACTCCCACTGTCCTCCCCCACAGGGTCCTTCAATCATGTGTGTTTGTTTGTTTGTTAACATGAGTTAACAAGAATAGTGGATGTTCACCCAAATGGTGGTATATAAGAAAGAAAATATGACTGTCAATAGTCATGTTAAAAGCCAAATGTGAGTGAGCATTTGCTGTGTTTAGGTGGTAAATGGAAGGAGGAGGAATGATCCTGCTGGGGTGGGACTCCTCCCACTACCCAAGACTGTGTCCTGCAGAGTCAGCAGGACTCTGCACCTGGATTCTGGCTGTTGGTTGGAGGGAACAGCCAACTGTGCTTACCTAAGACCATGATCAGCCTGTTCACCTTGTAAAAGTAAAAATGTCACTGGACAGGGTTAAACAGTTAAGAACGACTTTATTCAAGACTATGGAAATAGAGGGGAGAGGGATTAAAGTAAACTCCTCCCAAACAAAAGGTTGGGGAGTTCTCAAGAGTGGGGGTGGGGGCAATGTTGGGCCTCATGTGTTTTCTTATGGGCTTCACCCAAAGGAAAAATAAACATTCTCACCTCTTCATGTCAGGAGGCAGTTTTGCAACTTCAATCAAGGAACCCACTGAAGTTAGGCTCCTTGCTACTTTCTGGTAGATACCCAGAGGCAGGGGAGATATCTTCCTTTGATATTTACATTTCAAAGAGATGGTTTCCAGGCCCTGGAGAAACACATTCCTTGGGTCATAAAATTGGTAATAGTCTTTCAAGGAAATATATATCCATTTCAAAAAGGCAAAGAAAGAATTTGCAATTACAAATTGCAATTAGTTTTCTAAAATATCCACTCTAAATAAAGGGAGGTCAGGGGACTATACAAGGAAGAAACCTGTCTAAAATTTAGGAAACCTAAGGAGAACATTAAGATTATCTTGTGGACTTAACTAATGGAAACCAGCAGGAGGCTTTTATAATTGTGTAGTGTGGCATGGAAAATTTAACAGATTGCATTAAGAGTCAATGAAGATAATTTACCAGCCATCATTTGTGGCAAATACACTATCTCCTCCATTACCTCTCTGCAAGTATTCCTCTAACCCACCAGTAGTGACAGTACCAACTTTAGGATCAATTGGAGAAGATGTCATACTAAGCCATAATATTAAACCAATGAGATGGCTAAGCAAATATAGTCTTCAACTGTAAATAAATGTTTTTCCAGTCCATCCAAACACTCCAAATGTCGGAAGCCTGTTTCAGGACATTAGTACAACCCCAACCCCCTCAGCAGTAAGTGAATCTGCTTAAGGTCGGGAACTCTCAGTGTTTTGTACACACCTTTGTTAGCCTGTGTTCTGCTGGGTTACATTCAGATGCTGATCGTCTGGATGACAGAGGCCACATTTAGTACATTTTATATCTGATGCTCCAGTGCAGTGTTGGCTGAGGAACAAGAGTAAGCTCTCAGTCCACAAGTCAGTGCTTCAGCACAGTGGAAAGAATACTGCTGTTATGGGTGGAATTTCATTCCCCAAAATTCATTTGTTGAAGCCTATCCCTCATCATGGTTGTATTTAGAGACAGGACCTTTAGGGAGGAGATTGACGTCAAGTGAGGTCATAGCAGTGAGGCCCTCATCTAGTGTGACTAGTGTCTTTATAAGAAGAGGAAGAGACACCAGGGATCTCTCTCTGTGCACGCACAGGAAAACGACTCTGGGAGTTCACTGCAAGAACATGTGTCTGGAGGCCAGAACCGTGAGAAAATACATGTTGTGTGAGCCATTCAGTCTGTGGTATTTTGTTTTGACAGCCCTAGAAAACCAACACAACCACCTTTGTAGTTAGATTTGAATTCAGCCAATGACTAGCTGTAACTAAGTTACCCTCTTTAAGCTTTGACTTCCTGTTTTGTAAGATAGTAATAATAGATGTATTATTTCTTTTCCTGCAAGGAGATGGTGAAGATTAAATTAAAGATATTAGACTACTGGGGCCCGGCACAGAGTAAGTGCTCCATACACAGGATTATTATATTTATCGAAATTGTTTAGCCAAATGACTGAAAAGAAGAAAATCAAGATTTTAAAAAAATATTTTGTGTTTTTTTCCCTTTTTAATAAATGTACTTTTATTATGACACATAGAGCTTTTTCTTGCTTGAGAGTTTTTGTTTATAAGTTTGGTTTACCACATTTCAAAAAATGTAACGTGAATTTACAAACAGGCATCTGCTTCCATGATGCACTTACAGTGGCAATTTGGAAAGGAAAATGCTGGGTAAAAATGACAATGATCCTGATACATTATGCCAGATCTTAGAGGCCAGGACCACGCATTGATTCAGGTATCACTTGCACCTTAACGGTTGTTTGTTTATTCAGATCAGAGAACGGTAAATTCGGTTGCACAATTGTTGACCTCACAATAACTTGATCAGTCTGCAGTTAATGTATTATTCATGTTTTAGTCAAGTGATTTTTAAAGATGAAAAAAATAGTGGAAAAGTTACTTGAAATTATTCATCACTTAAATCTATAATTTTTTTAAGTTTTCTAGTTTTGAAATGATTTTGCTGCTTAAATGGTGACATAAAATTAGAGTCAGGTAGTTTATTTGTTGTCATTTCTAAGGAGGTTATTATTCATATTCGGGGGAACGTGTGCAACTGGGTTATATATGCAAGCATGGCTCAATTTACTTGATGAAGTGATGCTCAAGATTCCCGCCATTGAGGCTATTTGAAAAATATGATTTAAAATTAATTTAATAGTTAAATATTCCTAGTAAGTCAAAATAAAGTGTAATTTAACACAGTGTCATTTTAATCAGATTTAATGATGGAAGATCAGATAGAGGAAAAACTGATAAGCTTGGATTTGGTATCATCATTGACATGTAATCATCACATCCTTCTGTGACCTTTGCACATATCAGAAAATGAAGCAAGATAAATATAATCT
>NW_012151396.1:4687122-4689673 GCF_000956105.1 Propithecus coquereli | reverse complement strand
AAAAGAACATTAATAAAATAAAACTGTAGGGATAAGAAATGAGAAAAGACTTCCAATTTTGTGAAAATAAGTTTTAAAATGAAGTTATAATACCAGTTATTTGCTTTGGATGAAACTTTTCTGAAGAAAATGCTGAGATGTCTCCAAGGACCCCATGTTACTCACCAAATTATAGAAACAAATTCACTGGAAAAGCCACTGTACTGAAGGGTATGATGGAGGTACAGCTTCACAAGAAATGACTCGTGCCTATAAGAAATATGAAATGTAATAGTTACTACATGGTAGTACTACAATATATTTAAAATTAAAAAAATAAGAGTGCATACCAGCTATAGAAAATTTCATGAGGTTTTTGAGTATTTTATGTCATTATTTTACAGACTTTATTTCACAGATTTAAAAATTCACTTCAAGCTCTGTTGAGCAGAAATGACATCTGGGGAATATGGGATGTAATATCAGTCTTTCTTCATAAATGAGATTGCCTTAGGTGCAGAGAACAGAACGGCAGGGCCAGGTAGAATGCTCATGACAGGGGCGTGAGCAGTGTATATAGAAGAAGGACTCAGGTGGAAGAGATGTGGCTAGACAGGTAGGTTGGGACCTATTATGAAGGACCCTGTACATTAGACACTATCAGGGAGCATAGTTTTATCACATAGAAAATTCTGGAAACTCTGGAACTGTTGAACTTTCTAAGATTTTTCTCAGAGTAATGCATGCGATTTTCCAGTATCCAGGAGCATTACTTCTTGGTATTGAATATTAGATTTTTTTCAAGAGCAACTAAATAAAGAATTTCTAGTTATTAGTTCAGATTAAAATTTTCAAATTTTGGAAAATAATTGTTTATTTCCAATTCCTTGTTATAGCCATAGACATTTCTGGTTTGAAATCTATTTAAAGACATAAGCCACTCAAAAAGGTGCATTTGTATTTTTAAATTTCAGCTGGCCTTCAAAATGCAGAGAATGAAGAAATGTACACTTAGTTTTGCTTTCTTCTTAGAAATATACCTACCTACCTCACATCATGTTTTATGCCAGTTTTACTACATATCAAGTTGTTATAATCCATATTCTTTCAATTAAAAATATTACATTGTATGAATCCATTAAACTCTCAATTTCCCATTGGCTTTTAGAATTTTTTCTGAAAAATTTTAGTCCAAGCAATTCCAATAACATACTATAACATCCTGTAGGAATAAGGAAAAGAGAATCTATTTATCTATTTCTTTAGTAATCACAAAAGTCTTCCTGAATATGCCCTCACTAACCATTGCTGAAGCAGCCTCATTAGGTTTGTTGACTATCTCACAGTCTCTTTCAGTTCTGTGAGATCTTTTATGTTCTTGAAAAGGACCTGCTAAAAAATTACACACACTAAGATACATACCAGATGCAGAAGGGCACCTTGGGATGAATGCATTATGGACACGAATTCATCACAGCCTGACAGCCTCTTTATTCTGCTCACCTGCTCATGTGGAGTGCACCTGTGGCACGTTGGCACTCCGTGTGAAAGCTCTTTTGGAGACTTCCAAGATTAAAGCTACTGTTAGATATTTCCTCTTTCATACAAGCCTTTTGAGTTTTTTTCCTCACACTATTGCAGTCTGGATCCTAATCTCAATTTTTTTTTTTTTTTTTACTGCTTTTCCATCTTCCTTTAAAAAAATATCTGCCGCAGGGCTCTGAAGAGAGGGCCAATCGTAACAGCTTAAATATCCTTTTTTTCTAAACAGGATCAGTATGAAAATAATATCACTGTGCTTTCCTCCACTCTGAGCACTTTCATGCAAGTATCCTGGAGCACTTTGCTAAGCATTTACTGGTGTTCCCAACATCTTTTCGGAAAAAATGAGGACTTAAAAAAAGAATCAATCCATGTCACGCTGAAGTGCAAGCCCTTCTGGGGAGAGTTGTCTCAGGAACACAATAGCGGTTTACAGCTTGCTTTTGGTACAAGCCTTTCAGAATTGAGACTTTGTGAAAAGATTCATTAGTATATTCACCCATATTTTTGTTTGTTTGTTTTATGCCTCCTATATTCCAGGCAGTATGCAGGGCACTGGGTATAGAATGATGAATGACACAAACAAAATCTCTGTCTTTACAAAACATACAGCATAAAGCACTGGGGCTCAAAATTGATATGCATCAGCCTCTCCTGGTAGACTTCTTGCAGGACAGACTGCTGGATCTGACTCCCAGCATTTCTGAATCAGCAGGTCTGGCATGGGGCCATGAATGTTCGTTTCATGTGATGCTGATGTTCTTTGAGAACCACCGTGTAGATAATTGCATAGCCTATGGTAAGTGGACATTGGAGCATGTGGCAGAATAAAACGCAAGTGCGGTTGTGAAAAAGCAAAGAGGGAAAAAAGATGAACACACGAATTTACATTAGAGCAAACTCCAGAGGAGCTTGGAAAATTGGAAGTCTGGCGAACCACAAATTCACTAAGGCAACAGAATGAAGAGGAAGGAAAGAGAGTGGAAATTAAAAGCACTGTGGGCTATTGCTAGCTGGCGGGCTTGGTGGA
>NW_012151396.1:4681709-4683762 GCF_000956105.1 Propithecus coquereli | reverse complement strand
CTCTCCCATCTTTCTGAGTCTCCAGTGTCTATTATTCCACTCTTTATAACCATGTGTACACATTATTTAGCTCCCACTTATAAATGAGACCATGTGGTATTTGATTTTCAGTTTCTGAGTTATTTCACTTAAGATAATGGTTTCCAGTTCCATCCATGTTGCTGCAAAAGACATGATTTCATTCTTTGTTATGGCTGAGTAATATTCCATGGTATATAAATATACACCAAATTTTCTTTATCCAATTATCCATTGACGGATGCTTATGTTAATTCCATATGTTTGCTATTGCCAATAGAGCTGCAATAAACATACTAGTGCAGGTATCTTTTTGATACAATGATTTCTTTTCCTTTAGGTAGATACCTAGTGCTGGAATTGCTGATTGAATACTAGTTCTAGTTTTAGTTCTTTGAGAAATTGCCTTACTGTTTTCCATAAAGGTTGTACTAGTTTACATTCCCACCAACAGTGTATAGGTATTCCTTTTTTTCACATAATTGCCAAAATGTATTGTTTTCTGACTTTTTAATGGCCATTCTGACTGGTGTAAGATGGTGTTTCACTGTAGTTTTAATTTGTATTTCTGTGATGATTAGTGATGTTGAGCATTTTTTTCATGTTTGTTGGACATTTGTGTGTCTTCTTTCGAAAAATGTTCATGTCCTTTGCCCACTTTTTAAAGGTTTTTAGAATATTCTCAACAAACATTCTCAGAAATAAGTACAGATATTTTGATTTTTTATGTACACTTGAAATTTTTATTCTATACTAACATTTCTTTGATAGTGTGGCTGAGCATACAGTTTTAGTTGATTACATTTTTCCTCATTAAATTGAAGAAATTTATTCATTGTCTTTTAGCATACCATGTTACTGGTGATAAGTCTTATACTTCCTTGACTCACATTATTTTTTGTTGTCATTATTACTTTTTTTTGAAAGCCTCTCTTTTTTCCACTTACATTTTATTCTTTTTAAAATTTAATTTTAATAGATTTAGGGGGTACAAATGATTTTTTGTTACATGGATGAATTGCATAGTCTAGGCTTTTAGTGTGCCTGTTGCCTGAATAGTGTACATTGTACTTAGTAGGTAATTTTTCTTCTTACATCCCCCTCCCACACCCTGCTTCTGAGTCTCCAATGTCAATGATGTCACTTTGTATGACCATGATTACTCACTGTTTAGCTCCCACTTATACAGGAGAAAATGGGAGCTTGAACAGACACAGATTTTAATTATAGGAAAGCATTATTTTTTATCAGAAGGTTAGTATAAATTTTTACCATGTAGTTGATTTTAAAGTGTCATTTGAAAATTTTATTTCTATAGAAGCATTTTTCTTTTTACAACTACATTGTTATAAAATTGACATACACAAGATTTATAAAAATAGATATTTGACTTTTATAATAAAAGGTTGGCAAGTAAATGAACACGAGTTAACTTTCACTGGGGGTAAAGTCACACACAAACACACACACACATGCAAAAGAAATATCTATCAACTTAATAGATTTAGATAAATTTATTGATTTAGAGTAAATTTTTTCCAGTACAGTGAATGACAGAGACAAGTGCTTTGTACAGAGTTGATAGCAGCTCTTCTACCTAAGTAATTATGTCCATTAGGTTCTCATATATTTATGAATTATCTTTGAAGTATAAATAGAAACCAAGCAAAAAACAACATGAATTCCCTATAGGATTCAGAAAGAACTAACTACTTCTTTAACTTTGTAGCATGAAGTTCACAAAGGATTCTGATATCCTGAAATCTGCATTTTGAAAAAAAGTTTTTAAAATTCAGTATATTTGAACATATACCATATCATTAGTTATGTAGCTAAATTTCTGCAAGTAATGAGGGAGTATGACTTATTTAAATAAAAGAAAAATACATGAACATTGAAGCAATAATTGTCACTACCTACCTTTATGGCCATTTTTTTATATAGTGATTACTTATACAAAGCATTTGGCCTAGGAGAAAACACATTTTAAATTGCTGTCATTTTTCAGTTTGAATGTAATAACTTTCTAGCAAAC
>NW_012151396.1:4679753-4681659 GCF_000956105.1 Propithecus coquereli | reverse complement strand
GACAAGCGAGGCTCCGTAGACATCTTAATGCATAAGAAGCTCTCACAGATCGTATGCAAAGGAGACAAATATGTCAACATAGAGTAAGATATACATGCTATGCATTACTTAGAGGGGAAGGCCCTGCTTCACAGAGATGTCTGATGGCAGCTCCTAAGCATATTTGTATTATTTCAGGCATGGTATGGCTCTGTCAAGTCTGGTTCACCTCGTATATGCATTCACAATTCTAGAAGGGGTTCTTTGACTTGGGCCATTATGAACATAAAATGCAATTACACATTGAGAATGACTGAGATTGTATCCATACATTATAATGAGACCCATATATTGTTTATCATAAACAGATATTTAGAAACCTAAAAGCTCTGTTGTGATCTGGTATTGATTTTCAATGTTTATCACCACATATTGGGAAAACTCTTAGGCATTGAGGCTATGTGAATATTTCAGGCTCACCCTTTATCTCTTGTGATCATCCAGTCATTCTTTTTCCATCTTGTTGACTCTGTCCTGGCATGTGAACATCTTGTCTGAGGGTCTTCATAGACGTTAGACTTGACTTGCTAAACCAGTGAGTTGGAGGTGACATTCCAGCTCACATTTCAAAAAATATTTTAATTTTATAATGTCAACCTGTTAGGTAGGGACCAGGAGGAAGAGGAAACAGGTGTGGAGGTAGGCAAGGGAGGTTCAGTAGAGTTGCTGCTGTCCACCAATTAGAGGAGGGTAAGAAAACTGCAAACCCGAGTGATGGCCCAACTACAAAAACAAAACACCTTGGGGCATGCACACAGACGAGCTGACAGGGGCCTTAGGTGATCTACCCTCATTAATATAGGAAAAAATCACACCCACCAGCGCCATGACAGTTAACAAATGTCATGGCAACCTCAGGAAATTACCTTATAAGGACAATTAAGGGAGGGTTCGTGGTTCCAGGAAATCTCCACCCCTCTTCCCTGACTCGAAATGAATATGCTGCCCACCATTTATCATACCACAAGATGCAGACATAAAAGTAGAAATATGTTGAAAACCCAGGAGATAGACAGGTTCCCACTATGGAACTTACTGTGCGTTAATAAATCTTGCCGTCTGGCTCGCTCACTCGTTCCATCCACTGGGTACCAGTAACCCTTCTCCGGACCAGGGAACCAAGAACCAGGGAACACGACCCCAGCTGGAACCTCACAGGCCCACTCTATTGAAGTCTGTGTGGCAGCTGGCTCCTTGGACGACAGCAGTGTTGCTGTGCCACTACAGTGCTGAAGAGGAGTTTAAACATGTAAATTCATTTATTGGACGGGGCGTGGGGTGCACATTCCATGCTTCCCTGCAATTTGTGAAGAGCAGCCCTCACCGGGCCGGGTCTTGGATGCCAGTCAGGCCGGGCTGAGTCACGGTGATCGAACTCTAGCGTTTGGTTACATTTAGAGATGGTCGTTTAAACTCATTTGGGGATTGGAGGTAAGCCTTAGGTAGCTACTCCAGGAACCAACTTTGAACATACATATGATGCCACAGAATTCTCACCATTTCCCTAATTTTGAGACAGGCTTAAGATCTCGAAGAAGAAAGGAAATAAATTAGTCCCTCAAAATAAATACTAATTCTATATTGTATGAACAGTGCACACAATCAGGGACATAGATTGTGTTATATGAAAATGCCAAAAATCAGAATATTACTGAATTCTTAATATAACTGTGGTACAAAGAAACTTTACATAGATAAATCCTAAATCTTCTGTGATTTGCTTTTAACACAAAGTCTAGGCAAGAACATTATGATCCATGAATCTCTGCACATACTGAAAACCTAGGACAGAAAGAGTTATAATAAAAAGCAGTTTGAGCTACTTCCTTTCCAATCCCCTGGTCTTTCCAAAATCAATCAAATTTTA
>NW_012151396.1:4675620-4675988 GCF_000956105.1 Propithecus coquereli | reverse complement strand
ACACAATTTTGTCAACAATTACCAAAGGTGTTCTTTGAAAATATTGTCAGTACTCACCTGCATATCTGGCTAATTCATGTGCAGACCTTACCTTCCACCTTGTTTTCTTCCTTGCCGCCTATTGCTTCCCCAGGAGGCACATAACATAGGTGGCTCCAGAGTTGTCAGGCTGCAGAGCTATCCTAAAAGCACAGGGCACATTTCCACCCACTTCTCCATCTAAGAACACGGTCAGTAACTCATGGGTTATGTTTGTTTCTCCTAAGTTCCCAGTCATTTATTTATTGACTTTTATGTGAATGTTATTTCAGTCATTACAAAAATGTATGAAATACTTCTCAGTGATTATGAATAAAAGTGGATATATG
>NW_012151396.1:4665176-4674710 GCF_000956105.1 Propithecus coquereli | reverse complement strand
AATTCAATATAAAAACAGAATGACCAGATAGCAAAATATTATAAGCAGAGGGTAAATTCAGTAAGCTATGTATTTAGAAGCAATAGACCCTCTAGTGCTGTCGTGTGGCATGCGTGGAGGACATTTTTTTATTTCAGTGTGTGTGTGTGTGTGTGTGTGTGTGTGTGTGTTGTGTGGAAACACTGCAGAGCACTTAAGAATGAATAGCTGCAACTCCTAAAAGAACACGATTTTCAAACTATCCAAAGCATGACTTTCAAAGACGCCCATTTCTTTCTTGCCTTTAACGTTTAAGGAGTCATCCTTCAGGGCTTGTTTTTGTCAGGTTTTATGTCAAACTGCTTTTCCCCAAACTTTTGCATTCATTGCTTTGCACTCTTATAATCTCCCTATACCGACTGGCTGTGGTTATTACCTTTTATACGAAGGCTCTGTGTTGAAAGCCAGTTATGAGTTTCTGTCCCAGTGGATCATCTGATGAAGTTGAAGCAGGCTGTCATCCAAAGCTGTATAATAGCCTCAGATGGGGAATACAAAAGTGCCATGGATTATTGATAGAGTCATATCTGCAGTTCTGCTGACAAATTTGATGTCTTCTTTGCTAGATTTCTAATATTAAGAAATATTTCTGGTAGCATATCATCCCATTGTCTCATTTTGAGTGTAGAGGATGATTTAGATTTCCAGTTTTTATTGTGATAATGAGGACTGATTAGTTTTTATTCTGATGATAAATAACACTATGCAGAGTGTGTAGATGACATAGTAAAACTAAACAATTAAACAGAAATGTAGGTCCATATTAAATCTATAAACAATAATGGAAGCAAACACCTAGGTATTTCACAATCATCATTAATCATTTTATTAGAAAATATTTTTCCTGTTTAAATAATCATTTCCTAAATAATGCAATGGAATGGAGGGGCAAGTAGTTAAAAGAATACTTTGTTTAGTTTTATTTTGTCTTTTGCTGACAAGTAGATTGATGCATTGGCACAACTAAGAGACACAGTTACTATTCAAAGTATTTTCTGGCTTTGCATAAATTTTTAATTTGTTTTTCAATGCCATGTTATGGCAAAGCTAGTGTGGAAGAAAAAAACAAACCTCGTTTTGACATGATAAAATGCTATTTTAAAGATCTAGTGCTGACATCTCCCAGGAAACTGAAAAATCATTGCATTCAGAATCTCCTTATGCTATGATTTTTGTTCATTTTTTATATTGTCATCATTACATCTTATCATAAAATTAGAAATTATTATGATGTCACAAGAAAGAAATCAAACCGCAGAAATGAAACAAGATAAATATGAGGTTAACAGTGTGACCAGAACTGACTATGGTTGATGTTTGTGTAGGAAATTTGGTTGTTTTACTTTTTTTTCTTTTCTTCACAGTAGAGCTAGTCAGCTACTGGAAAAAGAGAGTTGAAAGATGATAGAAGACATATTTTTCTTCTTAGAAAGCATAGTTCCTTTGGTAATGTAAGTTGCATATGATTCATTTTCCTCCTCCTCCATCTTCATCCTCCCTTTATATCCAACCAAATAGTTATGACACCCAGATATGTTTAGAAGCAAAACTGATGATATAAAAAATATTTCATTTGCTTAATTTATACATACAACCTTTTTTTTTTTTTTTTTTTTTGAGACAGAGTCTCACTCTCTTGCCTGGGGTGAGTGCTGTGGCGTCAGCCTAGCTCACAGCAACCTCAAACTCCTGGGCTCAGGCGATCCTCCTGTCTCAGCCTCCCGAGTAGCTGGGACTACAGGCATGTGCCACCATACCCGGCTAATTTTTTCTATATATTTTTAGTTGTCCAATTAATTTCTTTCTATTTTTTTGCTAGAGACGGGGTCTTGCTCTTTCTCAGGCTGGTCTCAAACTCCTGAGCTCAGAACGATCTGCCCACCTGGGCCTCCCAGAGTGCTAGGATTACAGGCGTGAGCCACCGCGCCCGGCCACTCACAACCTTTTTGACATCGTGTGTGTGTGTACATTATTTTCTAAGTGTTTTCTAGAGATTTCTGATTCTAGATATTCATACCTCAGTGCCATAAAATAATTTATCTAATCAGTGAAGATTTCTTATGAATAAATTTTATTCATAGCCAGAATCAAAGATGTGGCAGAGATGGAGTTACATTTTTCATTGACACTGATTCTCCAATTACATACAACACCATACAAAAGTGGGGTTAAAATTAAGCTGTCTTTAAAAATTAGAAAAAATAGAGATAATAAAAATATTAATGTTTTCTATAGCTTAAACTGCATTTCATTTTGAAGTCAAATTTATTGGAAAATTTTAAGGAAAAGCAGCACTTAGAGTCATGGCATGCATGGCACTGTATCAAACATACAAGTCTTATTTGAGTTCACTTTGTAAAGTTTGTAAATTAGGCAAAGGTGAGCAAGGGGTGAGTTGTTGAGTCAAAGGATCATTGTATTATTACATTGTATTACTTTATTTTGTTATTGCTAAGGTTTTATGTTAGGCAAGAATTTTGCCTCAAGTATGTATAATGCAACTCAATACTGGTGCTTTGCTGGTAACGACCTAGTAGAATGATATAATGATTCTAAAAGAATGTCAGAAGCTATATATGATTTATATTTTATATGCTTCCAAAATATTTGCATTGTCTTAACACAAGTAAAGAAATGTAAAATAAAAAATTCAATATAAAAACAGAATGACCAGATAGCAAGCAAGTTCAATGAATACATGTTTCCCTGTATTTTTGACAGCTAAATTAAAAATTAGTGAATTAAATTCAACACATTTTTGAACTGGATATGCATAAAAAATAGTAATTATTTCAGGTGACACAAAGATGAGTAACATAGACTCATTTTTATCATTTGAAATAGGAGCCAAGTTTGTCTATAGACTAAAACTTTTCTAGAATCTTAATGTTGGTTCCTCTGTATACAAGACACTGGATATTTGCCAATCACTTCTACTATAGGTGTAAAAGAGGCAGAAACATTTTGAAAATTATTATTGGTTGCATAGTAGGCTCTTGATAGCAACTGTTGAATAAACTGGTGAATAGATAAATGTCTCAATGATTCATGGTGTATGTATGTATCAGTATGCATATAGAATATGTTCATTAAAACTAATATACCATTGAGTCAATGTTCTTTGGAAGCTGAAGTAGTAAGTTTAAGTTTTTATAACCTTAAATTATAGGTATAAATCTTATAGAAATGAGGAAAATAAATATCTTATTTATCCATTAAATTGCTTCTGTGAAATTTAAAAATGTATATAGGTATTAATTGACAATATGTTAATTATTGCAGTATCTATCTGTGCCAGTCAACTTTAGTTACTTTGAGACGCGGTAATAAATTACCTTTATATTTCAGTAGCACACAAAACTAAGGTTATTTTATACTTGGTGTTTACATGAATTGAAGGTTTGCTGTGGTTTCATCCTATATCCTACTAAAGCCGAAGGTGGAGCCACTGTTCTAGAACATACCATGTTACATCAGAGGAGAGGGAACCAGATGGTAGAAACAAGCTTCTACCTGAAAATGCCACGGGTCATTTCACACACACATTGCATTGCCCAAGGCAAGTCACAGAACCAGTATTGATATTACTTGGGTGGGAAGTATACTTCTCCCACGAGACTGAGTTCAGTGGGGATAAGTAGCAAATATTCTTAGAATATTAATAACATAATTTACCATATTGCAAATACTTCTTTTGCTAGATATACATTTGCTAGATAAAAACCGTCATAGTCTTGTGGTTGCCTGACTACGTAAATTGGTGCTCAGGGGTGCTACAGAAAACTCACAGGGCTGCGGGCTAATCTAAATTTTTCAGAGAAACCCAGTGACATCTACTGAATGCAGCACAAATTATTAGCTTGTGGTAGTTCATGGCTTTAGCATTATTAAGCTACTGTCCTTTAAATGATGCCATATGTTTGCAAAGCTGGGTTTTTGGTGGTTGCTGTGATAAAAAGCAAGTGTCACAAGAAAATCCATATGGAACAGGAAAAGTGAGTAGCAGTGTCCAATCTGGTTCCCAGACTGGAGAGGTTCTGCTAGAGCCATCAGACACACGCACATCCCATTAATATTAATTGTGGTTCAAAAATGATTTTTTTTGATTCATGTGCATTGTCTTCAAATGACTACTAAGTTGTTAGGATCTATATGTGTTAAGTTGTTTAGACCTAACTGTGTAACAGATAGGTATTTATTTTGGCTGAGGGTTGGCGTGGGGGAGGAATATTGAAACTTTAAGAGCGCCTTGTACTGAGAAGTTTGGGAACCTCTGGTATAGGCTTAAAATGCTAGTTGAAAATTTGCTTTTCCCTTGGAAATATTAGGAGTTAGATCTGTATTTTATCGGAAAGTGGAAATTTATTTGTTTCAACCTGTTTGTACAAAATACGTAGGGCTGATATCCAATATTTAACACCCATGATAAGACAGGCACCTACAAATCAAAATCAGATGTGGGCAATGTAGAACTACTACCTAGCAACACTGGGTACACATGTACTTTTCTTCAAGAGAAAGTTTTGAATTAGTTCAAGAACTTGCAAGAATATTTGATTGGCATCTCAAAATTTGATCCATGACTAATGGAGGTCTTCGTTCATAAAGGATCTTATTGATTACCACTACGGATCGTGCAATGTGAAGGTTTTTCACAGGTGCCTAATAAATGTGCCTTTGATATCTATTTGTATTTGGAATGTTTGTATCCAGCAATACAGGCCAATTCCCACATTGCCTTATTTATATTGACAATCAATAGAACCTAAAATTTGCTGATGAAATTATTGTTCCATCTTTCTTTCTCCTTGGTGAGCAAATATCCCATGAAGCACAGACTAGACACATATAATTTTCAATTGCAACTCAGTCGTCTGTTTTAAAGGATAGGTGTGGAGGACACGCCAATCCTGGCTTTCACAGGTGTTCTCCACAGATTTGTTGATCCTCTCTGTTATTACTGGCTCATCTAATTTCCATTTATTTCAACAACTTTAAAAATTGAAATATGCACATGATGTTTAAAGACTATATATGTCTAGAAGTGAGTTGGGAGCTAAAATTCACATGAGCTAGGTGATAAAAACTTATAAGTTCATACCACATTCACATTTGTATTGATTACCTATTCTTGTTCAAGATTTTGGACTGAGGAAAAACAGAAAATTATGGCACATGCTACAGTTTAGGAGACAGATGTAGAATACAACTTAATAATCATTTTCAGTGAAAGAAGCTACACAAAAGAGGAAATAACTTACTTTGCTTTGCGAATGCATCAAGGCAGAAATTACCAAGTCAGCACCTCAGCTGGACTTTCTCGTACCTGAGAGTTTTCCAGATGCACAGCCGATGGAGCCTGAGTTGAGGCAGGCAGCTTCTGAAACAAAGAGAAGAGTGTTTTCATAAAGACATGCATGACGGAGGCACTTAAGATGTAGGTGGGAACTGGGTAACATTCTCAGTGGCTAGGCTGCAGGGTTGGTGTTGGAGAGTGACAGGAAATGTGGCTAGAAAGGAACATGGAAACCAGAATATAAACGTGCACATATGTCCTAAAAATACGCAGGTCTTCACTTTAATGTAATGTAGGCCACTGAGGGCTTTAAGAAGGGAATAACTATTCATCTTTGTAATTTAGAAATGATAGTCTTTCAGCACTGGCAAAAACCGATTGACAAGGAGGGGCTAATGGGGACAGAGATCACTTTTAAGTTCCCTGACAATCCCGACATTTGGTTACTTATGTGCTTTATAATTCAGCTCAGTATCTACGGGGAAACAGGAGGTTAGCTGCCCTCTGAGCACACCCAGCACATCTTCTGTTCAGGGGGTGCTGCTATTATACACTGTGCTTTCCTTTCCTGTCCTGGAGAGCCATCAGGGAGGTAGGATTTCAAAGGCAATGAATAGCAAGTGCTGAATGCGTAAACAAAATTAGGAAGGGTGGCTTGGGCTTGTCCCTGCTCAACATCAGGCTTGGAAAATACCCTTCAGCTATTAGAAAAAGAGAAGAAAGTTTTTTCAGTTGTGTCAGTTTAAATCAAATGAACATGAAAGAAAAGAACAAGGAACCCATGCAAGTTTTGTGAATTGGAGAATAATTTAAATGTTGATTGCTTGAATATTCTTATATTTCCCTTGCTGTAAGAATGAAGTATCACAAGAATGGAAAAACAAGCACCACATGTAATCACCATTAAATTGGTATTAACTGATCAACACTTATGGGCACATATAGTAGTAACATTCATCTGGCATTGGGCAGGTGGGAGGGGGAAGAGGGGATGGATAAATTGACACCTAATGGGTGTGGTGCACACTTTCGGGGGATGAGCACACTTGTAGCTCAGACTTAGGCAGTGCAAAGGCAATATATGTAACCAAAGTGTTTGTACCCCCTTAATATTCTGAAATAATAAATACATACAGACATACATACTATGAAGATAGAAAAATTAATGCCTAAGTTGATATTTTAACGTGTTTCAATTATCTTGGAAAGATAATAATGGCAATGATGCAATCAAAGTTGGAGATATATTCTATATTTTTAACATAGAAATCCTTTTAACTATCCATGATTTTATTCTTAGACATCTAAGGCTTTGCATTAATAATAGATTAATATAATGTAATTTCAAGATAGCTAGAAAAGAAAATTTGGAATGTTTCCAACACAAAGATATAAATATTTGAGGTGATAGATATTCTAATTACCCTGATTTGATTATTACACATTATATGCATGTACCAAAATATCATGTGTCCCATAAATATGTACAATTATTACATATCAATACAATTTTTTAAAAAAGAACATGTAAGCTTGTGACTCACATTTCATTTTTTATTTGCTATTATACTACATAATGAAAGCAGAAAAATAATTAGAACATGCACCACTGGCATTACCATTCTATATACATTGTTTTGAAATTTCACTGTGTCAATAAGGCCACTAAGCACTGAAAGCCAAAAGAAAAATAGAGTAAATGTTTCTAACTTGAAACTTCTGAGTAGATTTTTAGATCATTATCTTGTAGAGCTAATTCAAAACTCATACATACATGTAGGACAACATTTTAAATATCTTGGATCTATATAGTATAAATTCAAATTACGTGTCACAAATTGACCTAGCTACTATGGAAGTGAAGGAAATCAGGTTTGTCTTGAGTTTATAGAGATTCATGGATTGTCCTGTACAAATTAAACGTGTCCCAAGGACTATTCTTTGGCAGATAATATAAATCTTTCCTCTTGTGATTTGATGTGCAGCCTATTTTTGAAAAATGGAGATATTTTTGTACCTACTGCCATTAAAATTAAATAAACATATATAAAATAAAATGTATACAGAATAGCACATGTATATGTGTATTTCATTTATGTATAGCCAGATACAGCTATAAATTTAATTGAAAAGTTTTAAAATTAATTATTTTCAATTTGCATTTCTTATTGATTCTCCATTCGATCACATTTTTTTCCTATTCCCTTCTCTATTGACTTTCTTATATTTCTTTTTTCTCTACTTCCTTCTCCCTTTCCCAGTCTTTCTCTACTGTAATACAGTAAACCATTAAAAAAGCAGGATAAGTACATTTACAGCTTTCTTACTGCTGCCCACAGGGTGCTATAAATGCACAAACTGGATATAATTGAGGCACATATTAACTTACCTTCTGTTGTACAGGAAGAACATAAGCAGGCTGTTAATGTGCACTGTGTTGAAACTCTTAACTTGGGGGATGAGAATTAGCTTGCAGTAGTAATTTGGTAAGCACCTGGGAAAATTGCAAGCTTCATTTCTTGCAACGTGGAATATGATTAAAAAGAGAATATATTATTACCACGGGCACCATTAAAAAATGTGTAGACAGCATTCTATGATGTTAAAATGGAAATTGGAAGTTGTACTCAAATGTTGAAGATGCTGCATGTTAATTACTGTCTACCACAGTGCACTGCAAGTGCAATTCAATTATTTGCTTTGTCAAGCAATATTTTGATTAACCTGAACTTTAATTTTGTGCATCTAATGTTTTTTTTATGTTGTGATAAAACAGTGGAATGATACGTCGCCCTGCTAAGAGCTCTCTGAAACCACCAGAAATGTACTCAGTACCTTAGGAATCTTCATTCAAACCTATATATAAAATGTTTCTCAAATTTAGAGAATTATATCAGATAGGAATTTTTTAAAAATCTATTTGGCATTGTAATATTATGCTGGGTTCTTGTAATAACTTCTGTTCTTCCCAAAATTTGAGGTAGGCATTATCGTCCCCACGTTTGATTTGAAGAAACTCTGGCTGAGAGAAGATAAGTAATATACATAAGCTCACTCAGCTAGTTCTTAGTGAAGGCAGATTTAAAACCTTTGTGCAGAACTCAAGCTCTGTGAGACAGTACCTCCCTAAATTTTAAATCTTACTTGCCAACTTTAGGATCTTCAAGAGAGTTGGGATAGCTGCTATTTTATATTTTACAATATTTTCCCACAATCTAGGAAAATATAAATAACATATTTATATGTTATAAATATATAACAAAGCACTACTTATGAGCAATGTGGTAATCACATTTAGGTGATCATTTTAGTGGTTAAGGAATGAATGACCTTTTGTTTGCTAATTACTCGGTTGTACTTGTAAGTCAATAGCCACATTGGACAAAACATTTGAGTGTTTGGCTTTTGGTCCAAGTTGGCTGCAAAGAGATAATAATAGTCTGTCCTGTATTCAGTTTGGTCAATTAATTCTGTTATAGAAAATAATGCAATCATGTACTTTTGCATCTAAGATATCCAAAATGATGCACAATGTAATTTCTGTAGTCATTCTTTGGACAAAACTTGTTTGTGCGCATCTATCAATTAATAAAACTGTGCCTGGTTATAAAAGTAAAATGCTGTATATGATCTTTCTTTTAAAGAAGTCAGTTTAGTTGTGTAAACAGACATATAAATGGTTTATTATGTAAAGATACTACTAATGATACAAGGTAAGACAAAACAAAACACTAATTAACCACAGAGGAGGGACTCACTAACTCTGCCTAAGGGGGTGCATTAAAATTGAACAAAAGAATTGGGTCAAGGAGCAGAATAAGAAGTTTATTTGCTCAGAGAAGGGTTTAGGAGTGTTAAAGAACAGCTTCCAGATAGCAATATGGCTTATGTCAGTTAAGAGTACAGGGCTTTCTATGAGATAGATGAGGAATCTAGTGCATATTCTTACGCCAAATTCATAATATATGCATCCATCCTTCCATATTCATGTACTGATGACATATGTGCGGTTTCTCTGTTTGTCTCTCCTTAGATATGTTACCCTTTATAAATATAACAAAGCGACAAAAATGTACATTTAAAAACATGGATGGTATCAGTTCTTTAAAAATTATGCCTAACATTCATCAGGTGTCGGGCAGTTGGAAGGGGGGAGGTGGGGATGTGTATATTCACACCTAATGGGTGCGGTGCACACC
>NW_012151396.1:4657257-4663739 GCF_000956105.1 Propithecus coquereli | reverse complement strand
ATTAAAAGATATTTTAGCCTATACATATGTGCATGGGTGAGTCAAATATTCCGAGAATACACCCTTTCCCAAATATGTCATTCTGGATATAACAAAATCATACTTTATATATAATAATGAAGTTATATTTCTACTATTCTACCCAAGAAAAGTTGGAGAGTTATCCACCCTATAACACTTTGTCTTTTCTCAATTAATCTTCAGTCTTTACGGAAATGAATAACTTTACCTGTCAAATTGACCTGAATGCACAGTCTAAGCATGTCTGCCTCTTTCTCATTAAGTTTGCTGTCTGTCTAGCTTATAATGACCCCAGTTTGGGAGAGGTAATTAAGTGATTTGGTTTAACAAAAGGCCTTCCTATTTAGCCCTGCTAACCAGCTCTAGCTGAACAGCTCTCATGGGCTTATAAAATATAAAAAATGATCTCACATTTGCAATGGAAATAAATTAAATCCCACAACTGAAAGTGTTTCCCATGACAGCTCTATTTAAACTCATCAATAGAAAATGTATAATCAACATATACTATTATTTATTTCCTTATGCACAAATATTATGTCTCTCCAACTATACATTCACATACTGTATATTCTTCTCCTCATCATGAAATACTTATATATGATAGTTATTTACTGATGATTAGTAATCACTTGACTATCAATCATGGGGTTCATCACAAAATGCTATGATGCTTAGGCTGAGGCCACTAGACATATGACACTGTAAAATACTAGCAGGAGTGATGCATTAAGTAGGACTTTCCAAATAGATGATGAATTTCTTATTATTAAATTTTGTTGCTATTCTTTAGCTGTTTCTTCTCTTCCCATCACATCATGATTAGATGTTTATCTAATTGTTGGTTTAATAATATTTATTCTAATATCACACAAATTTGGTTAGATAATAAAAATGATTGTCAAACTTATTAACTTCTACATACACACACACACACACACACTTCACAGCTGTTTCTTGTGAGATGATTAATATAGCACTTTCACTCTCATTTTTCTATTTTTCTTCCATTAGCCATGAAAACGTTTGTTCCACTTAAAAATTATTCTCCTTTAGTAGCACCTTATTTATATATTTATTTTAGGTTTTGACAAAATATTAGTGAACATTTTAGAACTTGAGTTAATGTAACTGAGAGATGATCCCCTTCTATCTATAGGAAAAGGTGAGTGAATTGACCTGTCTGGAAGTAATTCTAGCATGTTGGATTTTTCAGCACATTGGTCTTCTATGATCAACATTCCATGGAAACTGGCTACAGTTAAATACTTAACACAATTCATCCATAGGCCAGCAAGTTAGGCCTTGAACTGTGTTCTATAGCATAGCAAGAGCTTCTGTAGGAAAGAAGCATGGGGCAGATTATTTCTCATGACCTCCAGAAGGAAACAACTCCACTGATACATTAATTTTGGACTTCTAGTCTCTAGAAATGTAAGAGAAAAAAATTTCTGTTATTTTAAGACACTCAGTTTGTGGTAATTTATTACGGCAGCCCTTAGAAACTAATATAAATGTTGGTACCAAGATGTGGGGCACTGTTGGAGCAAATCCCTACAAATGTGGAAATGGATTTGGAATGGCCTAATGGGTAGAAAAATGGAAGAATTTTGAGGTGTAGGTAGAAAAAGCTTAGATTGACATGAAAAAACTGCTGGTATAAATAGGGACATTAAAGGCAACTCTGGTGGCCGGTCAGAAGAAAGTGAGGACAACAGAGAAAGCTTCTGTCATTGTAGAGAACACATATATACCATCATGAACAGAATATTTCTAGACACATAAACATGATAAAGTGCTTCTGGTGGGGTTTCAGAAGGAAATGAACAGCATGTGATTGGACATCGGATATAAAAGTTGGTCCTTGTGGCATAGACCTTGGCTCAAATGTCTTCTGGTGCTGGTTGGAAAGTAGAAATTATAAGTAATGAGCTTGGATACTTAGCTGAGGAGATTTCTAAGCAAACTGTGGAAGGTGTGGCTTTGTTTATCCTTGACTCATTTAGTAAAATGTTAGAGGAATGGTATAAATTGAGGAAGGGGCTATTAAGCAAAAAGAACCAGAACTTGATGATTCAAAAAGTCCTCAGCCTATCCATATTGTAAAAGTTTAAAAAGCATGTTTTTTTGGTGAAAACACCAATGGTGTGGCTGGACAACCACTCTTTGCTAAAGAGACTAGGTATGTGCGACTCATGGATCCAATCAACCGTCTCAGCAGAAGCTAGGAATAGAGATGGGGTTACGTAGGAAGGACCCATGGAGAGTCATCTTGTGGAGTGTCACAGATGCTCTTGACACCCATGGAAAACCAACAAGATTTTGAGAATGTTATATCAGCAAAACCACTGCCAGCTTAGATTGGAGGGGGGAAAAGACAAAATAAAATTAAGGAAACCAATGGGCTGCCTGAAGGGCTGAGAGGGTTGGGCCACTGCTGAGGGTGAAAGGGTGGGGCGATCTTGGTGGAGGACAGCTCAGGGGCTGACAGGAACTCCTTGGGCCCAGAAGCAAGGGCTGGTGGGACAGCCAGGTGACCAGAAAATGGAGCATCCATGAGCCCAGAGGGCAGAGCAAGCCACTGATAATGATTATTAGGCCTTGAAACCTAATGAAAATTCCCCTACTGCATTTCAAACATGCTTTGGAGGAGTGATCCCTTCATTCCTACCATTTCCTCTCTTTCGGAATGGGAATGTCTATCCTATCCCTGTCCCACCATTGCATTTTGGATGGAGGTAACCTGTTTTCTAGTTTCTCAGATTCACGGAGAATGACACTTCCTTAGGAAAATCACACTCAGATTCTCACCTCTACCTGATTTAGCTGATTAGATTTGGAACTTTTTGAGTTGATGATATATGATAATGTTGATTTAGAGTGAATGCTAGCATGAGTTAAAAGTTTGAGAGATTTCAGGATACGGTGAAGGTATTTTTAACATGGGTTGGATAGTAATTTTGCAGGGCCAGAGAGCACACTCTCCTGGGTTGAATGGCCTCTCCCTCCAATTCATGTCTACCTGTAACTTCAGAATGTGATCTTATTTGACAATTGAATCTTTGCAGATGTAATGACTTAAGATGAGGTCACACTGGATTAGGTGGACCCTATATCCAACGACTCTTGTCTTTAGAGAATGGCCTGGTGTGGACACACAGAGAATGAACCCCCATGTGATGACAGAGGCAGAGATTGGAGTGATGCCCCTGTAAACCAAAGAAAGGCAAAGACTGCCAGCAAACCACCACAAGCTAGGAGAGAGGCATGGGACAGATGCTCCCTCAAACTCTCCAGAAGAAATCCTGCTGCCACCCTGCTTCCAGACTTCTGGCTTTCCGAATGGTGAGAGAATACAATTCTATTGTTGTAAGCCATACAGTGTGTAGTAGTATGTTACGGCAGCCCTAAGAAACTAATAAACCAAGTTGATGTCACATGTACAGGTGCAACTGCAAAGCTTAAGACTCAGACCCTTGATGACACCAGCCAGGGGGCTATGAATTCTGAATTTCTAGATTAGGACTGGACTGAAAAGTCTGTTTCAGTCCCTAATGGGTTGTGCCTTTCTCTCTGAGTATGCAGCGTCACCTTGGTAAATCTATGAACACTTTCCCAGAAGCAACATCAGCAGGGCCCTTCTCCTAAGAAATATTGTTCTTAGGAGCAAGTATACTGTTTTCCCTATACCTTTGTTTAAATTGAGAATAAATCCTAAGAATTATAAGAAATTTTTATTACTTTTTCATACCTTAGGCCTTCCTAATGTGCATAATTTCTTTTTCTTTGTTGTCTTTCATTGTAGCTGAAAAATATGGGATTCAATGTCAGTTTTAAATATAAATCAAGCCTGTGAATACAAATGTCACAGTCTCTTTTTGCGGCTGATTTTCTGATATTAAAATATGTAAAAAAGTGCATGTGAACCACATTTATTAAAATTGTTAATTTCAGTAAATGATGTGATGCCATTGGTTAGGAAAACCAAATAAAATAAGTAGCATCTAATGATAACGTTGATGTATTCATTAGTTGTATGTAATTCCCATCCCTACTTTCTAGTAAATATTTTTAGTAGGTATTTTTCCCCCTTGAATATCCCAATTATTTTTTACGTAATGGCTTTGCCGGCATTGTTAAGCACAAATATACATTACTTTGAGCACATCCAGCAAAAACATTTTGCTGATTCTCTCTGATTTTTGTCCTTTAGATAGTTTAATCTATTTTTAGTACTTTTATTAGTTCTGTCTAGTATAGTTTTTCCCAAGGACATACAAATATTATGAAGTTGTGAGATTTTATTTGAAGGACAATTTTTATTTCTAAAAATACATCAGGACTTCAATTATTCAAATTCCCTAGTATCAGTAAGACATACAATTGGTGTCTGCGTCAATAATTCAGGCAAGATGCTGGCTGGTCAAGAATATATTGGTAATTATTTTCTATACTATAAAAAATAAAATTACCAAATTTAATTGGAAGAAGTTTGATTTGACTTTCCCTTTCATGATATCAAATTAAAAATATTCGTCATGCTTATATGTTCCATTATTCACAATCCTATGCCAACAGGATTTTAGATCTTGAGCTTTTGATTTCAGACTCTTAATGATAACATGCATGTCTTATTTAAAGCCACATAGAAATGAACATAGCTGGTGTTCCACTTTGAAACAAACAGGAAATTCCCATTTGGATCTGGCCTATTGGGACTGACAGAAAATTAGATTTATTTCTAACAAGTCTGCATTAACTTCTTTAGTGATGTTCTAAGAAGCAACTTGAAGTTTAATCCCAATATAATCAAGAAAGCAAAGAAAATATTCTTAGATAGAGCTAGCAGAGGATAAATAACATCACTTTTATTATCCTTTGAGTGTGTGTATCTAACATATTGGCTAATTTATATCAAAGCTGTCATTTGATACTAAATGGCAGGTTTAGTAGCATTTTTTAAATGAATTAGATTTATGTAAAACATAAAGACCCTTTGGTTCATGGTGTAGAACTCTTGTTCTGTTTGTTTTCATTATTCTATTTCATTATTTCATAATTATAACTTAAAGGCATGAGAGTAAACAGCAAAAGCAGTGAGATAGTAATTTCTCTTTACCCCTTTATAGGCAGCCAACGCAGAGCCCATGCTGAGGCTGGATTGGCATTTGGATTCTATCGCATTGCTTGGGGTCAGTGCAGTGTCCTGGCTGGCACAGCTAATGACACAGAGTGAAATATTTCCTCCTGTAGCTGTGAAATGAGAGGATTGCCCACCATGGTTTCCAAGGTCATCGTCTGCACTTACACTCTCTCTTCATTTCTGGCATTTGCACCCACTTGTTTAGCATTTCTTGCTGTGTGTGTTCCAGCTGCATGTTCCTGTAAGCACAGCTCATTTGTTTTCTGCTCAGCGTATTGATTCAGATTCACTTTTTTAGGATATTGACTATATTATGGCAACAGGAAGAGGGACTTCAACCTTCCTAGTATAAGAAAATACACTGACCCTGTATTTGTTTTCTATTGATGTGTAACAAACCTATTGGCTTAAAGCAACACAAATTTATTATCTTACAGTTTCTGTGAGTCTGGGTCTTCCGAGGCTTCAATCAAGGTGCCAGCCAAAGGGTTCTCATCTGGAGGCCTGACAAGAGAAAGACCTGGTTTCCAAGCTTCTTTGAGTAGTTTGCAGAATTCATTTCCTCATGACTGTATGGCTGAGGTCCTTGTTTTCTTGCTGGCTCTTGGCTGGTGACCACGCTCAGCAACTAAAGGTTAGACTCAGGTCTTTGCCATGTGGCCCCCTCATAACAGGGGAGCTTGCTTCTTTAAGGCCACTGGGACAGTCACTCTCCTCAGTCTGCTAAGGTGAAATCTTGCTTGTACAAGTAACATCTCCGTGGTGGTGAGTATTGCATCATAGTCACCGGTCCCACCCACACTCAAGGGCATGCGATATTATAGCTGTGTACATCAAGGAGCTGGAATCTCCTGAGTCATTTTCAAATGTTGCCTACCAAAACCCCCCAAGCATAAAATCAATTGCTTGGTAATTATAATTATCTGTGTTCGAATGTTTAGTTCATTCACGAAGCGTATTATTTATTGAGCACCTACTTAGAGCCAGACACTTTACAAAAAGAACATAAATTACATCAGTGAAATAAAGAGACAAATGTCTCAGCTCTTAGAGTTTATCAAGGCTATAATAAGCAGTGTCTATAATAGGGAAATTCAGTAGGCAATCAGGTCATAGTCAATGAATAAGTATTGGAAAATTGGAGAAATTAAGCACTGGCATTTGTGTTCAGGTAATACATAAAGGAAAGTTTCTACAGTCTGTTACATAACACTTCAGGTTTCAGAGGTAGATCTGTTCTTGATCTTAGAAAGGAAAATTCCCCAAACAAAATGTTGGGGAAAAATAATTTAGTGCCTAAATAATGCCACATTTAATT
>NW_012151396.1:4652196-4655952 GCF_000956105.1 Propithecus coquereli | reverse complement strand
AATGCCAAAAAGGAAAGTACTCTTGGTTTACTAGACTGAAGAAGAACATTCAGTCTGTGGCCTAAAAACAATAAGACCACAGCTGAAGAGTGGCTTCCATATTTCTAAAATATCCACATAACAAGTGTTAGTTGAGCACAGGGCTTTGACCAGTAAAAATTAGTATTAGCAAAAATAATCACAGAAAACTTAATTCAGTGATTCAAATATTTTGTATTAGGCTGAGTTCCATCAGGGAAGTAAACCACAAAACCACAGAAGAATTTCTCACGGGGATTCAACCTTTTGTAAATTTGGATGCTGATGAAGTAGCCTCTAACGCTGTGGTCTTCATGTCTGATGCTGGATCTCAAAGTGCACAGGGCATACAGCTCGGGAGAGAAAATGGGTACGAAGTGGTGGAGAACAAGAATAATGTGGAGCTCAGAATCATGAACTGCACCCCAGGATGGCAGACTGAAATCCATATCAGTCTTTACTGCCTCTGACCAGGGTGGTATAAGTGTCCTGCAGAAACAAGGCCCTCTTCATCTAAAGAACTAAACACATGCACCTGAGCTGGGAGTCAGAGAAGCTGAAGGAAAGTCCTGGGGAAGCTGGGGCAGGAGGAGGTGCAGATGCTGTCTCACTCCAAGGAGGTGAGCTGGGATCATTAACAATGCGTGTGATATTCAAAAAGGCTGTTGCTTCACTTCTGCCTTCCAATCCAGCATAAGAATTCCTCCTATGTCCCACACTGACCAGAAACACACAGACTAGATTAAATCTTAGGGTTGGAGAGCGGCTATGTTCCTGGGGTGGGACAGTGAAGATTTATTGCTGGGATTGCCAGCTAAAAACAAACTGCTTTTGTTTGATTTGCTTTTTTAACAAGTATGAAGAAAAAAGCCTTCGCTATAATAGATCAATAGCTGCATAGTGACTGCCAGGAATGTGTTGATTTGCCCAAGTAACAAAACTGCATCTGATGCAGCAGCTGTGGTTGGAGTCACCACCTAAATAAGCTTGTGATGTTCTACTGTCATTCTCCAAGATCTGTCTGTCCCTGCAAAGGCCAAATAGGTCAGATATGAATGGGAACATGTTAGGAATTACTTCCCCTACCTACCTCCATTCTAGTGACATGAATTTCTCCCATCCTTCCAGAAATGTGGTGTTGCTTTTGTTTCTGTGGTTAGGTACAGTTTCAGTGGCTTTCAATTATCTTTCCTACCATTATATTCCTCAATCCATAGTCAGGAGGCCGATATGAAGTTTCTGCCAGTTGCTGAGCATATCTACTCCAACTACGCATTTTGACCTGGTTTGGGGAAAGAAGTATAGGGTGTGTTCGGAGACCCACCGTGAGATGGACTTGAGCTAAAACCGCACTGACACCCAGCTCCACAATTCTCTACTTTGACTGGTAGACTCTGGGGACATTTCGTGCCTGTAGGAATCAGAGTCACTTTGGAATCAGTGTCCACTAACCTGAAAATTCTGATTATTTCCCCTTTTCGTATCGATTGCTCTGTAAGCAGCTTCAAGTCCCTTTGGGAGAGGCTGAGAGGAAAATTAACACTGTGCATGTTAGCCATTGTAGTGGGGCCTTTCTCAAGGAGACCCGGCCTTCCCTCCATTCACGGGGTTATGGGTCTTAAAACCGGCTCAAGTCTGGGAATTAACTTCGGAGCAATGACTCTGTTTTGGTAATTCAAGTCGGATATCTGTTCATCAGGCCTAGATGTCTTTTGCTTATTTCTATCAGCTAAGACATTACCAGGATGCCTATCTACTTCCTTTCTAGGGAAACCATCACCAACTAGCCAATGCCCAAGATTTCTGCATGTCAGACTCTTCTGGATACTTCTTTGGTTCTCCTGTCCATTACTGTCACATTGCCTATGTTGTCTTTAGTTACTGAGTGCCTCAACTTGTCCCCTGCTGTCCTGGCATCCCATTATCCCTATTGCACTGAAAGACCCCATTTCAGCAGTATCAGTTCCTACTGTGATTTCTGACCTATAGAGAAGATCACTCACAGAACTCTTCAAAGAAGATGGGGCTCTCCTCAAACATTTATTTCTCAAGGTATATCCACCAGGCCCTGATGGTAAGCAGGTCGCCTGATGGTAAGCAGGTCACATATGATAAACCCTCTCTGTTATTCCAGTACCTGTCGTCCTTGGATACCTTCCTCTACAGTAGACCAAAAAAGTGGTGTCATTTCAATTTCATTTAGTGTAGGTCATCTTTGGGTTCATAGTCTTGGCCTTTAGGCTAAAACAGGAGTCCAGAATATTTCCTTAGTGTGTTCATATAAAAATGCCCTGATCAAATGTATATTTCTCCCACCTTGATCTCTACCCTTAAGTTCCATTCACATGTATATTCCTTAGGTTTTTGTATAAGTTGGCAACATTATATTGAGTCAAGTTCTATGTCCAGAAGCAAGGAGAGGTGGTGGGAAATGTCCTCAGGAGGATCAACAGTGCCTTGCAAGAAAAGTACATCAAGGGAGATTATTACAGGTTCTTTATACAAGAAGAGAATCGCCTCCTAGGTAAGGGTGGAGGGCTTCATCCAGTGGCAAAGAAGGGTCAGCAGAATTTGGAGATGCAGGGCCACTGGTTTCACTGAAATCTGCCCATACATCTCCATCCCAATTTCCATGATCATCCTTCTTTCCAGTCAATGCTCTCATTTTAACAAAAGAGACCATGAAGTTGAGAATTCAGTTTATATTATATTTAAGCCACCCACAGGATCAGACTTTGTGTTTGTTTTTCAGAAATTTCAGCCAAGAGCTTACAGGAGAGATGTATTTCTTTCAGGGTAGTTATTGAAGCTTTCAGTTTCCTTATGCAGACTTTGAACTACAAATTTAAAGTCTTGAACTCATTATTTTCTCTTCTTAAGTTTTCCAGCTCATTTGGAAGCAATCAACTGACTCTATTACACTTCTTAACTTTACTAAACTGTCCTAAGGCAGCAAGTACCTTATCACTCAGAACCATGTCTTCTGTAGTCACACAATGATCAATATTCAAAGGTCATAAGTTAAGTAACGGTCTTGCCATTGCATGCCCTTGGTACCTATCCTTTACCCCTGGGAACAGGGTTACTTGTGCCTTTAAATCTAGAGAAACAATTCCAGAGTGCACAGAACAGATTCAGAGAGTTCCTCTCAAGTTTCTGTTCCTTTGGAACTACTCTTACTACCAGATTCTGTATCAGAGTTCAATACATATGTTTGTTTGCTTTGCACAGGGACTTGCTATATGCAGTTATGAATGCCAGTTGAGCAGTCTCTGTAAGGCTGTTTTTATAAGTCTCATGCTGAAGTCTACAGGCAGTTGACAGGGGAGGATAAATGTTAGGTCGTGGCAGCAAGAACAAGCTGAAACCCAGAAGCACAAACTACAACCTGTGAGGACAGACGGAAACGTACCGATTCAAATTGCCTCTGATCTTGGTGTTATTCCAAGGGTCATGGCCCTTCGTCACAGGCCCATCCTGACTAGGAGAGAGGCTGACTGTAGGAGAACCTAGGGATAGTGGAAACAGTTGCATGCTCAGCCAAATCATCGTGAATGTGAGTTACAGAACTGTGGCTACCTCATTCCCAACTTCCAAATATCACACAGGAATCTCTCTTGTGACCCACCTCGGCTGGCAAACATAGGGAAGGGCATTTTGAGGAATGAAGTTAGCCTAGCCCAGATGATACTTCATAAAATACAATGTATTGCATTCAATAGCTTATTCTTTAAATTA
>NW_012151396.1:4649894-4651871 GCF_000956105.1 Propithecus coquereli | reverse complement strand
AAAAAAAGGGTTTTCTTTTAAATAAAGAATATTACTCCTGCTCTTTTTCTCTCTAATATTCTCTAGCAGTGTTATTTTTGTACTTTTAAGAGTTATAACTTTTATGTCCCATTTTGCAAACACGATTGACTTTTCCCAATTATAAATTGTAAAACATTCAAATATATACCGTCTTGTGTTTTACATGTTATTTACATTTTTCACATTATTTACATATGCACACATTATTTATTCCTATCTACGCAGTGTGATTGGACCTAAAATTGAAGAATTATAATCCAATGCCACCAAATTCTTGTTGCTGAAAAAAGAATATTATCAATATCACACTCTACTTTTAATATCTTTTAGCTTTCTTTCCTTCTAAAGTTAATGCCACTACTTCTCATCTCTCATGTCACTTTATTTTTACATAGTTTTTCATTTCATGGGAGAATCTCATAATTTAGTAATTCCTGATACAAAATTACTTTTCTCCTCATCTGAGGTCTTTACACCTCTGTTCTACTGATGAATAATGTGTAATCTTTCTGGTTCCCATCCTTTGTAAAAAAGCAGGACTGTGAGGAATCCCAGCCAACAATTCTGAACATGAACTTCAGCATCAGATGCGGGGTAGAGTTTCAATATCAGAGTCTTGCTTATTTGTTTCGGATTGTGTTTCTCTATTGTTACTTTGGTTTTTATCTTTCCTTCCATTTTGTTTTCTTTTTCATTATGAAATATTGCGAATTAATGCTGTCCTTCCTGTATTCATCTTTATATTTCCATTTCTTTATATTTTCTGTTTTTTAAAATCATTTTGCTGAATGTTCTTGGAATTTTTTTGAACTTTTGCTTCCCAGATCATCAAGTTGGTCTTTAGTAATTTTGTTTTATTATTTAGTCTGACCACTGAATTTTTTATTTGGGCAAGAATAGTTTTGACTCCCAGGAAGAGTTTCATGGTCTCTAGTTGTTCCCTTTTCATAGTATCCTGTTTTTGTTTTATTGGTCTTACAACCTGTTGAAGCCCTCTGAGGGCTGAGGACACTAATTGAAAGTATTTAAAGCTTTATTGTATTTCTTGAAGTCTCTCTACTTTCTCAAGTGTCAGGTTTTTTTCTTATATATTTCTTATTTTTATGGATTTTAGCAATTCTTTCCAAGCTCTGAGTTTTCTTAAAACATAGGTGATCTGTGGGTTTATAAATAATGAAAGGCTATAAAAGGTTAATGAAAAGCTAATGAAATTATGTTTTATTCCTCTGCCATTGAATAGAAATGTCTCCTCAAAATATTTCATTTTGAACAGGAGAGCTCAATATTAGAGTGAAAGTCAGGGGGTAACCCATTAACAGGCTTTATTGTGAGGTAAAATGGAGTGGAGTAGGAAGGTAATTTTTGGATATACTCCCTGACCACAATCAACTATCAAAATATGGAAGACTTTTACTAACTGTGGATACAGTTAGAGTATTTGTCTCCTTGAAAAAGCTGCATTTTCTTTCCTTATCCTCAGACTGCGTGCATGGACATTAAACTCAACAAAATCTTTCCTAGAGAGTTCATTCCTTTTCTTTAGAAGACTATTTTTGGAATTTATACTACTGAGAGAATTTGCCGATGTGAGTCTTACACGCTTTTCATACAATTCAAAATGAAAGGATATGTCTAGTTTACCACTTCTGAATGTGATCTGCCTCACTAACATACTGTTTTTTTTTTTTTAATTTCTAAAGCAAAATTTAGCACTTTATCAGGGTGCTAAATTGAATTCAAATTTCTGACTCTTAATCACAATGCATGTCATTACCTTCTTCCAATCCTCCTGTGACACAGCCATCTTTTTCTGTTCTGTTTTCCCATCAGTTTTCTATGATAAAAATCAAATTTATTGTCTCTTCCTAATACTATTTTTGTGTTTTAATTCTATCACATTTTTATCTTTATACTATCTATTTTGTCATTTCAGTTACACTGGGGAGTGAGGGAGTA
>NW_012151396.1:4640002-4649725 GCF_000956105.1 Propithecus coquereli | reverse complement strand
TGGACTTTATCTGCAAGAATATAATCTATTTCCCATAGCTTGGGGAGTTCGGCATTTCTGTTACTTACTCATGAACCAATTCACATTAAGGTGGGGTCTGTAATAAAGCCTGGTTGTGGCATAGGAGGATTGGAAGAAGGGAATGACATGCATAGTGATCAAGAATCAGAAATTTGAATTCAATAGATTATAAAGAAAAGGGAATTGGAAGAGACTTATGCTGCATTCAATGAGTATACGATTGGATTTAAAAGGTTTGATGGAAGTGATTATGCATTAAAAGTCTTCTGATACTCTCTAGTGGGCCACCATACAGGACACTCTGCTCCTTGGTCCCTGTGGTTGAGCACATCCGGAGGCACACAAAGGGTCTGTGGCCAATCAGAAACCTGTATGGTGTGGGAGTTAAGCCCTGATGAAATAATGCCAGGCAATGAACAGATCACAGTTCACTGTCGGGCCTTGGTAGAGACTAAGTGCCTGAACCCAAGGACATAAAGTAGCCCTGCAAACTGAGCTGACTGCTATGAAATAGGTTTGATCCAGCCTGCTAAGCCACAAAATCGAGCATATTGACATGAATTTCCTCCAAGTGGAGGTGAGATATATGAGAACTTGCTTGGCAAGTTCTGAAGGAATGGCAAGTTGAGAGAAGGCAAACTGCCTCTTCACTCACATCATTATCATTGTGGGCAATTCCTTCAGAGGGATGTCATGAAAAAAAATAAAACTATAGCCTTTTTTTTACATGATTTTGCATCATGTGCTAGTGTCCCTAGAGAGCACTGCTGCAGCACTGTAACTCTCCTCAAAGCAAACATGAAGGACAGGGTATTACTTTTGTCTTGCTATTTAACAAACTACCCCAAATTTAGCTGCTTAGTTGAACGTGCATTTATCACCTATCAGTTTCTGTGGGTCAGGAGTCGGGGCATGGCTTAGTTGGGTCCTCTGTCCTGGGTCTCAAAAGGTTGCAATCGAAGTGCTGGCCAGCCTGGATTCTCATCTGAAGGCTTGAATGGGGAAGAATCTGATTCCAAGCTCTTCATGTTATTGGTAAAACTCAGTTCCTTACAGTAGTAGGACTGAGACCCGTCCCTCCCGGAGGCTACCCACATAGTCCCTGACACACAGCCCTTGTCATAGGATATTCACATCGTAGCACTGTACTTCTTCAAGTAGAAGAGAGACTCACTCCAGTCTGTTAAAGCACAGTCCCATAACATCATGTTAGTGGCATCTCATTACTTTTGCCATGTTGTATTGGCTAGGAGAATATCATAGGTTCCACTCATTCTCAAGCAGATAGGAATAAATAAGAGTGTGGCTCATTGAGGGTACCCCTAGGGTATGTTCACAATAGCTAGTAAGGCCAAAAAGTCCTTCAAGCAGTACATCTGGATGTCTACTCTCCCTGGCATGAGGCATGGTCAGAGGTAAGGCTTACCGCTGGCTCTGAGGTAGTGCTTCATAATTTTTGTGGATGAAGCACTTGAAATTGTGCCTGACTATGAGATTAGAAACAAAGCCTTCTGGGAAAGGGGTATACATGGCCCAAGAGTGTGAAAATGTTTGTGTTCCATATTAAAGCTCACGAGAAAGCACTTACTGTAGGTGACGCTTATAATGACCAAGTGAATACGATTTATTCTATGGCTATGAGTTAGCATCTGTCTTCATCAGAGCTTTCACAGTGGGTTTATAGACACAGTGGACAGGGTGCTTGAAATGAATGTTCAGCATTCACATCATCACGTGGACTTCCTATCTCCAAAACCGATCTGACTACTGCCAGTGCCAAGTGCCAACCTGTCAGTGAAGTCAATTATTCTCTGACTTTGGTTTGACAGATTGATCACGTTTGACTGTTTCCAACGTGGGGGAGATTGTGATTCTTCCTCAGTGCAATAGATACTTATTCTGGATGTGGATCTACCTTCCCTAACCACCATGATAAATTTTTACTAGGTAATTAATTAGTATATTGCCTTTTAAAGTAAACCTACATTGAATGTAAGTTTTCTATTGGCAAGGTCATGTCCTTTGCAATCCACTCTACTTTGAGCAGAGTGTCCATCCCAGTTCTTGGCCCATTAGTAGAAAATCAATAAATATTTCTTAAAAGAATAGATACATAAAATGCATTAAGATGTCCTAGAATAGAAGTAGGTGGGAAAGAGAAAAGGAATACAAAGTTAGGGACTCATAAAGTGGATCTCAAAATGAGACTAATACAAAAATCAATTCCTAAAAACCTTTCACATTTGCCATGAGTGGGCCACAAAGTCGAATTTCACCTTTCTAGACGCCAGTATGGAGAAGGAAATGACATCCATTACACAGGACATCGTGTCCATAACTTAGGAGATCCTCCGTTATTCTGATTTGGAAACATCTGGTTTTATAGCATCCTTTAACATAGGCTTTAATATCTTAATACCGTCCCAACGTAAGACAAAACAGCAAATTTTTAAAGATCCTCTTAAATAAGACAACGTTTAAAGAAATTAAGCATGTGTTTTAGAGCATCCCTCAGTGCTTTTATTTCTCTAATCAAATGAGAAAATTTTTTAAAAAATGTTTTTTTGAAATTTTCCATTTTTAGTCACAGAACATTTTTAAAGAAAAGTTCTTTCAATATATACTGCAAACATAAAATATATTTTGCTTAAACCAGATGTGGCAGGATTTTCCAGTAATTTCCTTTGATATTTTGGTGGAATAAATAAAAAGTATTGACATTTTAAGTTATCATTCATAGTCATAGCTATTTAAACTGAGTTTGTGAAAACTGATGGGCATGAGGGTAAGATGTTTAGTTCCTCTCGAGTTCACGGGGTTTAGCTTCCTGAGTTCAAAATTAGGTGAAAGATACAGTAGTTCCCTATTATCCATGATCTTGCTTTTCTGCAATTTCAGTTACCCGTGGCCAACTGTGGAAAATATTAAATGAAAAATTCCAGAAATAAACAATACATGTTTAAGTGTGATGAAGTCTCACATTGTCCTGCTCAATCCCTCCCTTGTCCAGCATGTCCATGTTTTCTATGCTACCTGTTACTCACTTAGAAGCGCCCTTAGTTATCAGATTCACAGGTCACAAGAAGGGTGAGTACAGTACAATAATATATATAGCGTCTTGTATATATTATTTGATATAACATGTTTTGCTGTATATGTGATTATACCTGATGTTAATTACATAAATACATATTTTAAAATACTGCCATGTATCTATATTTTGAGTGTCCCATTTTTTATTAAATTTATTAATTTGCCAATTCCTACTGATGGAAATTTAGATTGCTTTTAACATTACACTTATAAATAATCTGGAGTCATCATCTCTCTCTTTTTTTTATTTCTGCATATTATGGGGGTACAAATGTTTAGGTTACGTTGCCCTTGCCCACCCTCCCTCCCAGTCAGAGCTTCAAGTGTGTCCATCCCCCAGATGGTGTGCATCCCACTCATTAAGTATGTATATACCCATCCCCTCCTCCCCCCTCCCATCTGTCCGACGCCCGATAAATGTTATTCTTATATGTGCACTTAGGTGTTGATCAGTTAAAACCAATTTGATGGTGAGTACATGTGGTGCTTATTTTTCCATTCTTGGGATACTTCACTTAAGGCCTACATGACATAAATAATTTTATCCCCCACCCCACCTCACCCCATTCCAATTACCATGATCTAAATATTCTTGATCTGGTTTCTCATTTTTAATTTTGAAAGATATTGCCAAATTATCTTTTAAAATATCTAGTTACACATAGAAAAGCATAGAGGATTTTGTTCCTTCTTCATGAATGTATTTCCTCTGGGGGAAAGATTCTACCCCCACCTGACTTTGGGGAAAGACACATGACCCAGCTGGCCAATCAGAGCATTTCCACTCATGTGAATACACTCCCTGATGTGCAGTTAGGTAGGCAATGCAAACAGGGCAAATCAAATTAGATTTCAGGTGTTCAATATGGAAGCTGCCTGAGCAAGATCCTCCTGCTTTCTCTGAGATTACAAATCATAGTTTAATGGGATCCTAGAACCACTGGTATGCATAGATTTTTACCACATGAAGAAAGTATACCAGAGAATTAAACCAAAGTAAAAGAATATAAAGCTGAAAAGTGAAGGGAGAGACACAGAATTTTGGTCATATCCTTTGACTCCCTGGATAGCTCAGTGCTAATTCTACATCTTGGCTTCCTGACTACATGTGCCAATAACACCACAGTTTGTCTTAACTGAGTTTGAGTTCAGATTGTCCTTGGAGTCCAAGGAATCCAGACAATACAACCATTGGCACATGAAAAAGAAGAGCAAAGTGTGGCACTCCATGTGCAGCAGGTGAGTGGAAGCAGGGAAGAGGAAGTATTATTTTTCTGTCCTCAACTGGGAAGTTTGCAATCCTTGTTAGACAACAGCAAAATAGTAGCTGTTTAAACTGTTGTTTACAATAACGTGGAACTCCTATTCTTGCCTATTAAGTTTGGGGCTTTAAGAGATGGTAAAAATATGTCAATACTTTGAAATATATTAACTTCTTTTTGCTACATTCAATAAAGTTATATAGGAAAGACGTTATGGTCAGCCTATGTTGGCATATCTGAAAGCAAAGAGACAAAACATAATATATAATCGGATAAATGAAGCCTTTCAGAGCGGTGGGAAATCCAGCATGGCTGAGGGTTACATAATGATGAGCTTTGTCTGGTGTTAAAGAAGATGGTAAGGCAGACTTTACTCAAGGGGGACCAGGCAGTAGGTACAAGGACCACTGCAACAGGGCCTTGCCTCAGAGAAGAGAGATTGGCCTCAACTCCAACTCCAACAAAATCGAGTGGGGATTTATAACTGAGGAGCAGAGTGGGGGTGAGCAGATGGAAAATCACTAACAAGAGACATCATGGATAAGGGTTTCTGGCTAAAGTGCCTTGATGGGATTATTTTAGAAGGCAGGCCAGGGTGATAATGTACCCAGGGTAGTCAGATACCAAGAGTGGGGGATTTTCACTAAACTGACTTAGCAGGATTTTTGCTCAATCTGGACTGAGCAGGACAGAGAGGGAAGCCAACTTTGGGCCTAGCCAACTGCAGGGCTTAGAGGAGCCTGACTATAGTTTTGGTCAAGGGAGAGAGTCTTTGCCACTTGAAAGAAGCAATTAGTTTTTCTCCTTCTACGCCATCCCCCATTTCTGCGCCTCCCCCCATAATAGTACCTAGACTTAGGAAGGCAGGAAGAGAAAGGATTAGAACCAAGAAGAGCCCGGTGCTCATCTGGCCCCCGCCCCATCCCTACACCCCTTCCTCACCACTGTGAAAGAAACCCACTGAGAGGTCTTCTGGTGGTAAAGAAAATGTCCCCTGTTTTTAGAAGACAGTGTCCCAGACGAAGCTACAAAGTGAGGGTAACAGAGATAAACGATCTGAAAGCAGTTGCCACACGGCAGAAGGCCACATTCCGGCACACAGGTCAGGAGTCAGCACAGGTTTTCCCTGAAGGGCCAGATGGTAAACAGTTTAGTCTTCCCGCATGGTCCTAAGTCTCTGTGGCAACCAGCTCAACTCTGCTGCTGAGTAGAAAACCGGCCACAAACAACACATCAATGAATGAGGGTGGTTGTATCCCAATAAAACTTTATCTATGGATGCTGACATTTAAATTGTGTAAGTTTCACGTGGCATGAAATATCTTTTTTCTTCTGACTTTTAAAAACAATTTATGTGTACAAATACATTCATAGAAAGCAGGCCATATAAAAATAGGCCTCAGGATAGATTTGGCCCCGGGGCTGCAGTTTGCAACCCCTGCTGTAGACTGTCACTCACAGGAGACAGACGACCGACCACAGAAACCCCAGTGCTGCACAACAGAAGTCTGGGACTGCTGAGTCTCCAAGAGAAATCCCTGAATCTTTAAAACCTGCACCGACAAGAGTTGAATTTCTTACTTAGTGTATTCCTTAAAGGAGACAAGCACCCCAACTCATCTTTCACGTGGGGACATGGGAGATAACAGACCAAGGGAGATAATCTCTCAAACTGCAGAATCAGGAACAGGCAAATTGGTCACAAAAGAAAACACTTGATTGTATACTATGGCATCAAATCTTTGTTACCACTTTCCAGCAAGTCTTGGCAACATAATGTGTTATTTCCTCTGCTTGCCTTTTCTGACTGGCAGTTTTCATTGCCGGTTATTTTGTTTTCTATCTATTATGTGATATTTGGTATTTTTGAAGTAGTTATGTTCATTCTTTAGTTACACATTTTCAGATCACAAGGAGCCAATTTTGAAGCTAAGATAAATGTGTATCATCTAGTAATCTGAGATCTGGAACTGAATAAAGTAACTAGGATGTGATATAATGCACTATTTGATGTGGGGACATTGCTAATAAAGGGAGGTGGTGTGTGAATTACGGAGCAGCGCATCTGAGTCCCTCTGTGTGCTTGTTTGGCCAGCAATTTTCCCTTTCGGGATCCTCCCTTCCTCCCTCTGAGCACAAACCGAAGGAGGGCTAGATAATGTTCTTTACCCCTTTGAACTCACCTGATAATTTCCCCTATTTTAAACCTCCCATAAGTTTCACTTGTCTCATTGTAGTGAGATTGTTTCAGACATTGTTGCTTAGCAATAGCCAATAAGACAGAGGGAAATCAGATGCAGGGGAGATTCACTTTCCTAAACTTCAACATGGAAATGATGTCTGATGTTGAAACGGTGAGAAGATATTGAATACAGAATCCATAGTAGGCTTGACTTTGAAAAAAAATCCTTTTCTTGAAGATAATGTGTTTCCTTAATATGCATTCTAAAGTAAAAAATATATGTTGCCTTGTTCTAACAAATTATGACTCTACACAGAGATTTAAAATCAGGCACCTTAAAAATATAAAATAGTTTTGATGTTTAAATAGATTTCCTATTACATTATTTTCTATAATCAGATTCCAGTGCATATTTCTCATTTTCTTATTTTTCTTTTTCTGAGATATATATCTAGCTATGTTGTATATTTGTACGTTTATCTATACTACATAACTTAGATTCACTGTACCAGTTTATTGATTTACTACTTAAATTTCAGGTTTTAAAGTAAAAGTTTTCTTAACATCATTTCTGACACTAAACTATCTGAAGGTTAGATGAGTAAAAATTCAATTTCTAAAAGTTATGCTTGACAATATAATGAAATATTTAAGAAGTTAAGTCTTAGGTGCCAGTATTTGTGATCTGGCTTCTAACCAAAACAACATCTACAATACCTGCTACTATTTTTAGTATGATTAATGATGAGGAAATGCTTTATTCATTTATAATTTATTCATTTATCATTCAATGGAAAGCTAATGTGTAATACTCAAGATAGAACTAGAAATAATAGAGAAAATTCAACACCACATGGCGTTTGAGTTTAGTGACTAAAACACTGTGATTCTGTACTAGAAAGACAATGTTTAAGTTCCTAAGACAGCTCCTAACTGAAGGAGGAACTGAAGTGTTCATCACTTAAAAAGTGCTCTTAATATTTTTAATCTTAGAAAGACCTCATAAAGATGTTAGGTTGATGGGCAAATACATAAAATAAATATGTGCAGAACGTGAAAACCAATGCCTGTCTAAGATTTAGGTTTTAGAATTCCAGTTCAGGCTTCTCAGGATGGATGGTGGATGGTGGTCTCTCTTTTCATACTAAATTTGATACGAGATACTCCAGTTGAAGTTTTGCTGACTTCGAGAGGTTTTCTTCCCTGCTGTTTCCATGGGGCCACCATGTTGCATCAAAGTACTTTTGGTGGTTCAAACTTATGTTGAAGAACTATCTGCAAATTAGGCTCATTTTCTTTTTTCTCTAGTCAGCTATTTATAGAGAACTTTGCATGATGTATCTGTTGGTCAAACAGACCTGACAATGGAGGGCAGAGTCAGGAAAGTCAGAACCACTTGCTCATAGAACTGCCTTGTACTTTCTAGACCTGATTTTGTTTGTGTTTGTTGGCAAACCAGGATGCATTAGGTCTGAAAAGCAATAGGATAATATGCAAAATAATCTTTAAGCACCTTTTGATTTTGTTATTTCACTTCTATACATTAACCCTAGGGAAGTTATTTTTAGGGGCAATATGACAATGGTTCTGACTTACAGTGGATAGGTAGACAAGCAGGTATGAGGCTGCAAAATTATATTGGGAATGAAGACAACTGGAGAAGGAGATATGACACCAGAGGAAAAATAAATTCAGAGTCCTTTTAATACAGAGAGGAAAATACTAACAATTCACTTATATTTTATATAAAACACTGGCACTTGCAATCAAATAGCTTTATGACTTTATTACAGCCAAGCCACATCATGACTCAGGGGATATTTGTAGGTGCACATGCATGCCTGTATACATATGTGTGCATTTCAGACCTTTAACCTTTAACCACCCTAGATAACAATTTTATGTATAAGTAGGCATATTAAGAAAGTTATAAATATGTAAATTTATGTGGATTTGCAAAATTGGATATTTCATTTTTAATAACTATTGCCTTTGGCATAGTATACTATATGAAATTTATTATATTTCATAATAAATGTAAGTTTTCTTTTGTATAATATTGAATATATTGCATGGGAAGCATATACCACAATATTTTGGCAAATATCACAGCAACACAACTATTTTTAAGGTAGTATCAAACATAAGTACAAATACAGATGTTTTATTTAAGAATTCAAATTCTAGCTCATTATTATTTTGTAACCTCCATCACCAAAATGTCCCATGTCAATTTTCATAATAAAATAATTATCAGAATACAACAACAAAACAGGGTGCTGCACTAGGTTTTGTAGAAAATAAAGGACAAATTAATAGACAACTTCTTTTTCTTTTTAGAGAAGTAAATCTATGATGTAAGAGTCCACTGGAATTGGGAAGCTGGAAGTAGAGAAGTTATGTGGAGAGCAGACTGCTAGTTTTATATGGTAAATGTTGAATTCAAGTTATCTTTGAGATAGCTAAATGGAATCGTCAAGTAGATCATTGAGTATAAAAACCTAGATTTTATAGAAAAAGTCTGGACTTCAGTTAAACATGAGAAGTTAGAAGAAATACAATTATGGAAATGACAGGCATAGACATAGCCTCATTCACTCACCACTTCAATGATTTCTGTGTATAACATGGTTCTAGATTCTGAGGAATAGAATTAAATGGAAAATAGTCTTTCTTTAATTTCAAGATCTGTCTACTAGAAAGCAAATAAAAAACCCAAATCCTTTACCATGCACGAAACATACCATATTCAATAACTTTGTCACTAACCAGAATTTAATCTACCTGAGGGTCAGTTTGTGGCCTTGTCAAACTTTAAATTAGCACTTATGTAACACTTACATAAGTGATTTTGATGCTGTAAGTAAATCTTTTCAGCAGCCCTGTCAGGTATTATTTCATTATCCACATTGTATAGAAGAGAAACTTAACCTACAGACAGAATCTTGCCCACGCTCACAAAGTTAGTGTCAGAGATGGAATTCCAGGCGGCCGGGCTGTAGAATCTATGTTCTGGACCACTACAAAATAATAACTTTGAATTTATTCTTTGCAAATACATAAATGGAATCAGAAGAGCAAAACAATTGTAATATTATGGATTTTTAAAAGCTTTCTTTATGTTCATTTTCTTTTCAACATCTATTTTATTTATTTATTCTTTTT
>NW_012151396.1:4634090-4639331 GCF_000956105.1 Propithecus coquereli | reverse complement strand
TTAATATAATATGTACACTTAATAATCTTAACATAATATGTGAACCTAAGATAGTAATAAAATGTTTCAGATTGACTTAATCATTTTCATGAAATTACAATATCACATGATATCTTAACCTATGATAAAAGTATTTCACAAGTATCCTTCAACAATACATATTAACTTCAACCCTAAACCAAGAATTTGTAGGTTACAAGTGACAAAGTAATTTTTTTGTCTAAACTTGGAGAGCTAATAAATGACCTGATAGTTTTCCCCCGAGGACTGTGCTAATTTAGGGAGCTTATTTTTTACAATTCCAGAAGAGGGTAGAAATCACTGACTATCTTGGGGAACATTAATAAAATGTGGCGACAACAGCTTTTAATGCTGGAATCACTGTCACAGCAGGCCTGACTTCTACACAGTGAGTAATCAAGAGATACCAAGAAAATGATGTTAAGCAGAGCTGAAAGGAGTGCAGTTTTATTGTCATTTCTTCACTCAGAGGAGACTATGAACTGGGCATTCAGTGGCAGCTATGAAAATGCAGCAGGTAAGTCTAGCCAATGTAAGTGCTATTACAGGCAGAGCTTAAACCAGTTCTGATATTTTTTTGAGATATGAATAAGTCTGTACACATTCAAAGCCTATCCCCAGCACAGCATGCTTATGCAGAACACTATTATGCATTTTCCAAAATTCCTGCATCTAATCATCTTCTTTCCTCCTATCCTCGATGTTCCTTTAAAATAATTTTTAAAAAACACTTTAACTGTCTTGGGTACTTACTATTTATCTTGAAAATTAATGCAATCAAAGTATTCGAGAAGTGTATATAATTCATCTTTGAAATTTTACTTCAAAAATCTATCTGGAAGGAATCAGGAGTGAATTTTGAAATTTCCTTAAATTTTTATCTAATAATTCAAGATGTTCAGGAACGTATTTACTTAATTACTTAACAAGTAATTACTTACTTACTTAACAAAAGTTAAAAAAAAGGGTAGACATCTAATTATTGCAATTGATAGGAAAAGATCCTTATTTTAATGATATTTATTAGTAAGTTAACTTTGTGCTTGAAGAGCAGAGTTTTACATATATACATATATATATATATATATATATATATATATATATACACACACACACACACATATACACATATACATTTTGTACTATTTTTCAGGAATGTGATATTCTGGATCCAGCCTAGACTTTAAATTCTTGAGTGATGTGGCCAAAATTTTAAGTCAGTTGGTTACTGTTTCCTTATATATAGGTGATACAGATATTTTCCATGCCTCTCTGACCCCTCAGAGAAGGGGGTGAACTTGAAGTAAGCCTCCCGTGGTATTAATTGTTATAGGAGGTTCTTAAAATTTCATGGAGTCCTTGCATCTCTCTGACTCCATGCTTTGAAATCCTTTTGGGCTGTTTCACCTGGACAATACCCTGAATTTGTAACTGTTTCTTTTCCATGTTTTTCAGGAAATTGAAACACTCAGCTTTTTGTATAGTAGCAACTTCTGAAGACATGAGGGTTTATCGTGTAGGAACAAACACATTGTTTCTTTTCTTTCAGCCCTGCCCTCCTGTCCTTGGCTCTCAGTCCTCCAACATTGCTCCCTGGTGTGCGATGCTCCACACCATTCAGAGGTCCCTGAGAAAAGTGTCTCAGCCTCAGACTCTGAGGGCTTTTCGCAAAGGAGGCCGTGCTGACGGGCCCGCCCACTATTCTTAGTCCTGCTGAACTTCTTGCAACACATTCTTTTTACATTAAAAATAATTATCCCTACAATGGATTTGCCTAAAAATATGAACTAGAATCTATATAAAACTCAGGAAAATCAGCAAGAAAAAAAAATCAAACAATCCCATTAAAACGTGGGCAAAGGGCAAGAGAGAAACTTTTCAAAAGAAGACAGAATAATGGCCAAGAAACATATGAAAAAATGCTCAACATCTCTAATCATCAGGGAAATGCAAATCAAAACCACAATGAGATATCACTTAACTCCAGTGAGAATAGCTTTTATCAAAAAGTCCCAAAACAATAAATGTTGCATGGATGTGGAGAGAGAGGAACACTCACACACTGCTGGTGGGACTGCAAACTAGATACCTCAAAGAGCTAAAAGTAGAACTACCATTTGATCCAGCAATCCCACTACTGGGCATCTACCCAAAGGAAAAAAAGGCATTCTATAAAAAAGACATCTGCACTAGAATGTTTATGGCAGCATTATTCACAATTGCAAAGAAGTGGAAACAACCCAAGTCCCATCAATACAAGAGTGGATTAATAAAATGTGGTATACGTATACCATAGAGTGCTACTCATCCATTACCTCTTTATTAACCTGGATTGAACTGGAGACCATTCTTCTAAGCAAAGTATCACAAGAATGGAAAAACAAGCACTTTGTGTACTCACCATTAAATAGGAACTAATTGATCAACACTTATGTGCACATATGGAAATAACATTCATCGGAAATCCAGCAGCTGGGGGTAGGGAGGAGGGGCTGGGTAAATTCACACCTAATGGGTACAACACACACTATTCTATGTGATGGACACACTTATAACTTTGACTCAAATGGTACTAAAGCAATTTTTGTAACCAAAACATTTGTACCCCCTGTAATATTCTGAAATAAAGGAACATATATATATATATGTATACGTGTATGTGTATATGTACATATATATGTATATATATGTATGTATACATATGTATGTATGTGTGTATACATATATGTAAAAAACAGTAGTTGCCTGAGGCAATGATTAAACACAGAATTGCAAGACGCAGGATTTTCACCATCCCTTCTACACTTAATAGGTAGTATTTTTCTTAAATAAAGATCTTCACTTTTTTCTGTTTAATCACTTATATTGTGCAACACTCTGGATTGTTAGGTTTTTAATTATTTAAGACATTACAATCAATATCAGTGCATTTATCAATCTTAAAAAGTTAAAAATAGTTTTCATGCCATCTACTCTTGAGTCCACATTCAGATTTACCCATTTGTTACAAGAATCTGTTTTTCTTTATTTTTTTAGACCCAAGCCAGGATTCAATCTGGCTTAAAGTTTTGCAATTGATGGTTATGTCTCTCTTTTAATCCAAAGAAGCCCTTGTTCATGACATTGACTTTTTGAAGACTCATGAAGAGTAAGTATTCTTGTAGACTTAATTTGAATTTGTCTGTTTGACTTCTTGAGATGTTTAACTCAATTTTCTATTGATACATTTCCTACAAGTCACAAAAGTCTGGAGGCTTGACTGCATTTCTGTTAAAATATTGAGGGGTTTATGGGTGATTTTGTGCATGACCTATTGCATCCTATTGGGGGCTGTACTATCAGATGTCACACTATTAATGATGCTCACTTTGATCAATTAGCTAAAGTGAATTGGTCAGATCTCTTTATGGAACCTTTAGAAGAGTATGGCATATCTGCATTCTTAGTTGCGCTTGTCCTTTGTGCTTCAACAGCTCTCTGATGCCTTTAAACATGATTTTTGTGTGTGTGTTTTACTTGGCTTTATTCTTGTTTTTCTTAGGACCTTGGTTTTGCTGCAAGGTATTCTGTCTCACTCAGATCAGAAACCTCTCTTTTGATACATCCTTTATTTTGTCAGCACTTCTGTGATTTCTGGCATAATTAAATTTCTCAGATTCATTTCTTACTCTTCCTTTCCCAGACTTTTTTTTTTTTTATCATTTTTAAATTTTTTTTTTTATTCCAGAATATTACTGGGGTACAAATGTTTAGGTTACATATATTGCCCTTGCCCCAATCGAGTCAGAGCTTCAAGCGTGTCCATCCCCCAGACGGTGCTCACTGCACACGTTAGGTGTGTATGTACCCATCCCCTCCTTCCCCCTCCCACCTGCCAGACACCCGATGAATGTAATTACTATATGTGCACTTAAGTGTTGATCAGTTAATACCAGTTTGATGGTGAGGACATTTGGTGCTTATTTTGCCATTCTTGGGATCTTTCCCAGACTTTTCATCCAACATTTCTCTAAGAATTTCTGGCTCCTTTTCATGGGTACTGATATATATGAAAATATGCATCCAAGTGCACATTTTCTTTTCCCAACTACACCTCAACCCTCGTCTTGTATCATTTTGTCCTAGTCCTTTGGATTCATTTATTCTCATGCACTGTGATGTCATTCCCAAAGGAACTTATATAAAGTTGTTCTTTCTGATTGGAATGTATTTCTCTCTCCTCCTCTTCCCACTTTTCATTTCTGGACATAGGACATGTAACATATATAAGCATATATAATATATTTGCATAATTTTAAGTATGATTAAAAGTGCTTTCTGTGGACCTACCATCTAACTTAGGATAATAAACATTGATCCTCCTACATAACACCTCTGAACTCCCAGAGCAACCAGTAAGCTGAATTTTATGCTAAACATATCCTTTTTCTATTTTATGGTTTTATCATAAATGTAATTATGTATGTATATATATTTATATTACTTATGTAACTGAAATTATTCTGTTGCATATATTTTTCTGCAACTTTTTTTCACTGAACATTTAATTTTTAAGGTTAATTACGTGATTTTGTTAGTGAAATTTATTGTCATTGTTGTGTAGTGCTCTGCTTTATAAATCTAATTACAATAAACTTATCTATTCCTTTGTCAATGGAATTTTGATTTCTTGACATTTTTTCTAATAGACAAAGCTCCAGGGAAACATGAACACATGTAGGGCATATGTCTACTTGTGAAATTGTTGGTTCATAAAGTATAAAGATTTTCAACTTTGTTAGGTGATACAAATGTTTTAAAATTTATATAATTTATATTCATTAGATTATTAGGCTATGATTATTCCTGTTTTTCCACATTCTCAGGAATAAATGGTATTGCCTGGTTGATATTTGGAAGTTTAGCATTTTAAAAAGTCATATTTTATTATATGTTTCATGATTACTAATGAGATTAATCAAAATTTCATATTTTTATTTGCCACTCATATATTTTTTCTTATAAAATACCTACATTTTTTCCTTTTATTTAAATAAGTAATTTGCTATTTTCTTAGTTATCTGTCTAGGTATTGATAGTTTATCAGATATATTATAAGTATTTTCTCTAAGTTTGCAATTGTTCTTTCATTTTATCTACCATGATTTGTGATGAACCAAGGTTCTAAATTTTCAAGTAGTCTAATTTATATATCTTTTCCTCATAATTTATATTTTTATA
>NW_012151396.1:4620813-4632745 GCF_000956105.1 Propithecus coquereli | reverse complement strand
TGTCAAGACATATGATATGAATCCTGATACTCATTAGTTGCCAGAGATCTCCAGTACAGAGATACAGTCTTAACAAGTAAGCATTTTGATTATCTAACAATCAGATTCTGGAAAATAAGTTGAATTCGGAAAAAAAAAGTAGTAAAGTGTATATCATGTCAGGAAGTAAACAACCAAATGAGGAACTGAGAACAGACAACAGAGAAGGGACATTTGTTAGAAATTTACTTTAGGCCTGTTTAATTATAAATAAAACACTGTTCACTCTGAACCTAAAACATGCCATTCGTTTCCACGTCAGCTTTTAGCCCTCGACTGTATGAACTCCATGCACAAAACTCCGTGATCAACACACAGAAGAACTACGTTATTCTAAGAACACAAAACAAATAAAAAGAAAGCTAGGTTAGAAAGTTTTGTTTTATAGTTTCTTTTTTAATAGTTTATTCGCTAATCTATCAGTCCCTGCAGAAAAGGGAGAAGGAAGTAAATGTGATCTCTTGGGGGCCCATTATGGAAAGTGCATGCTGTGTACATAATAGTTAGGATTAACACACATAGGCCTTAAAAGACAAAGGACAGATTGACAAAAAAGTTAAAGATATGAGGTAGATTTATAAATGAAATTAGAAAGATTCATTGTATTTACTTCAGATAAAGAGAAGACAACCAGTAGATATAATGAAGCAGATATTCTTAAACTACTACAAAGGCAATTATAAAAGGCAATGCTTTTAAAAGCATCATTAACTTTTTTTTTGTTAGTAATTGAGTCCTTGGTTAGTAATTACTACTCCTGTAAAAAAGAATGTAAATTAATTATAGAATTCAGTAAATAAATTTAATTTACCACATCTTAACTTTTTTTTTTTTTTTTTTTTGGTACTTTTCTCAGATGTGGAAAATAGACCTAACTGACTTTGGCACTTGGAAAATATGCTTCAACATATAAAAATCAGAGTGTAATAGAAGAGAATCCTCTTGCCTACTCCTACTTATCCTGTCTCATAAAGAAATTATAAAGCAATGAATTTAAAATGGGTCAGATGAAAACCATTTAAACTGTAATATATATAATCAATTCAAGTAAGTTAGTGCTACAGGCTTATTGAGACAAATCCTTTATCAAGATATAATGCACTAATAAGAATAGAATAGAATGTGCAGTTACTGTGGATAATGCCTTGAAGACAATGTAATTTTACTTTATGATGTTACTATCATCAACACTATTCCCTGTGCCCACTGGGCACACACCACTGCTATAAAAAAATGGCAGGGTGAGGAATGTATCTAAATGTGAATACAACTTCCAAGAATTTGCAATCTAGGGACATGCAAATCATTTCCTTGAAATTATAAATAGTATTTCCATATGAATTAGGTTTCTAAAATGTATCAGTCTTCTCAAGATTTTTGTCTTGCACTATAAGATGATAGCTTTGGAGAGGGCTTTCTGGTCTGATTATATGGCTTTCTCTTTTTTCCCAAATATAGCTAAGAAAGATAAAAAATTCTGACACATTGTTACCTGCCTTAATATGTCATGAAATAGGACTGTATTGAAGATCTTAGGTAAAGCAATATACAGAAAAACATTATTCAACAGTTGCTTAAGCTGAGAATTCTGAACAACTGATGACAAGTTTGTGAAATCAAATTTTATAAAACAGAGAGGATGAGGTCGTGTAATAATGCAGTGTCACAATATTTCCTTAATTATTCTTTCTAGAGGTGTAAATTAATTCTTAGTAATTTCAAAAGATAGTCTGTTCTGGACATGTAAGCTATATGGCGCTTTCTCGCAAGGACCATAATATCAGTGCGAATTAATAAAATTATCTTTTCTGGAATAAGAAGTAGAACTTCCTTCTAGTCCTTCATGCCTACTCACAGTTGTTCAAAGTGAAGCACACCAGGAGTGGCTTTTTCCTCTTTGCTTCAATTCAGAAGATTAAATTTTGTCTCAATCAATGAAATGTGATATATTAATTCAACTTATTTACTGAGTGTTATAATGAGACAGGTACTTTTCAGATCTTGGGATACATCAGTAAACAAAATGAGTAAAGACTCCAGCACTTTGAAGTAATATTCTAGCAGGGAGACACAGATCCATTAAAATTATGCCTCTCAAAGAAGTTACATAAGTTGCTAGTTTGTGATATGTGCTATGAAATAAAGAACAAGGAAAGTAGGCTAAGGAGGATCAGGGATGTCACAGGAGACAGGGTGGAGGCCATTGTATTATCTAGGATGCTTAGAGTGTGCTCATGTAAAAGTGATACATGACAGAAAATAAATAAAAAGAAGGTGTGAATATCTGGGGAAAAATTGTTCCAGCCGGAGGAGCACACCATCTACCAGGGAAAATGTGTTTGAGGAACAGCCAGAATGCCACTGTGGGTGTGACCAGTGAGAATGAGGGGTACTGAGAAGGAGGTGAGATCAGAAGGGTTTGGTGAGGCCAGTCCTGCAGGATGTCATGGCCACGGTAGGGACTTTGATTCTACTCTGCGTTAAAAGGGGAGGCAAAGGAGAGGAGAGGCATACCCTGAGTTATGCTTTACGAGGCCCACTTGGTTCTCTGTTAGAAAAAGACCACAGGAACAGGAAGAGCATCCGTGGGAAGGTGATGTTGTAATCCGGGCAAGAGAAGATGGTGGCTTGTGCTAGAGGGAAGCAGGTCAGATGGTTACGAGGGCTCTGATTCTGTATATGTTTTCAAGATTGCTCTGTATATCTTTTGAAGTTTTTCTTTGATTGGTTGAGGCTTACATAAGAGAACAAAAGATCAAGGATGCCACCAACATTTCAGGCTGAACAATTGTAACAATCGAATTGCCCACAACTGAACTGGGGAAGCCTGTGGTGAAAAATTGGAGGAGGATCAGGCATTCAGTCCGGTTGAGGTCGACGTTGAGATATTTCTTTGGAAAAGCCAAGCAGTGCGTTAGATATGTGAGTTGGAAGAGATTGAGACACTTTGGCAGAATGTATAATTTTGAGAGACATCAGCATAGAGATGTTTTGTGGAATCATGAAACTGGATGAAATATGGAATAACACATAGAAGAGAAAAGAGATATTAAGACTAAACAGTGAGGTAGTGCAATATTAATAAGTCAAGTATAAAAGAATAAACCCTAAATAAACTGAGGGGGATAATGGGTGAAGTAGGAATTAAACCAGGAAAATGTTGTATCCTGGAAGCACAGTGAAGAAAATGTATCAAGGAAGAAGAAGTGATCAGCTGTGTCCCTTTCTGTCTTTAGGCCAAACAAAATTAGGACTGAGAATTGATCATTGGTTTTAGCAACATTGAGGTCATTAATGGTTACAATAAGAGCAGGTTTTTGGGTGGGGTGGTAGATGCAGACCTAGCAAGCAGTGGAGGAGCAGTCTTTAGAAAGGAACAGAAAGATCTCACGGGCTGTTGGAGGCTCGCAGGGAATACGTGGAGTCAGATGTTGGTACTTAGGCAGATGTGATGGGGAGAGGCTATGAAATTTCTCTTTTGATTACTGATTTTCTCAGTGAAGAACAAAGTAAGGTTTTCAGCTGAGAGTGAAATGGGTAAGGTGTTAAGGTTCAAGAAGAGACAAGGTTATTTCAGTAGCTGTGAAGGAGAACAAATAACTGTGAAATGTGGAGAAATTCCACATTTCCCTGATAGCATTAAAAGACCAGGTAGGTCTATGGCCATGAATATTTAATGGGGGACCAGTCAGACTGATTCTGTATTTTTCTCCAGCCACCTTCAATTGCAATAATACAGGTGGGGTCTGGATAGACTTAGAGTTTGGCAAGTGTATAGGGCAAGAATGGTGGGGGCACATGCAAGGAAAGGAGTGTAAAGGTTGACCTGAAATTTAAGCTGTTATTTCTCACCCTCAAGGGGATAAAAAGCTATAAACTAATGGGGGGATTAATTAGTTAGATGTCACACTGGGGTAAAAGGATTGTTAGGAGCAAGAGGCAAGTGGAAGTTAGCTGGAAAGATAGGTGGTTGGAGGGCAAGCAGGGATGCTTTGCAGTTTACAGGTAACAATTTCCAGGACACGGATGTGGAAGTTAAAGGAGAAGGGCAAGGTTTTCAGAGGAGCAGAGTACAAAGAAGTTAGAGGTCAGAGTGCAGGAAAGACCATCTACATATAGATTGAAATCACCAAGACTCCAAGCAGAGGTAATTTTTGAAAAAATTACATGAATCTGTAGCTAAAATGTCCACAAATAAAAGGAAATGACCCAAGGGTTAACAGATCACAGCAACAATGCAAATAGTTGATAATATAATCATGATGATGGTGGTGCTGGTGGTGGCGGTGGTGAGGTTATTTTAGAATAAGAGTGAATATTTTGAAAGTTGTCGTAAGAATCTCGGAAGGCCCTACCTCACCTCCTGGCCCAGAGAGACATGATGAGTCAGAAGAAAATCAGACCACAGGAAGTCTTCAGGGCAAGCAGCATCCTCAGAGCAAATCTAGGTCATCTTTAGAGCAAAAGAAGAAGGGTTATTCAGAAGTAGGATTAGGATACGGGGATTTTGCTGAAAAGGCCCTCAAATTCCAGAAGGAACAGAGCTTGGGATAGAGGAAGGGAGGGGAAATTTTTTTAACTGCACCTGGAAAATAGATACAAGAGATTTCAATCTCAATATTAACATCAAGTAGCAGTTGTCCAAGTTGTCCAAGTCTCCAAGTTGGAATCCCGTATCCAACCAGGGATGCCAGGACTGATGTCCCGTGACCAGCACCAGAACTGGCCATGGCTGCAGGGGAGACAGCATGCATGTAGCAGAGGTAATAATTTTCTAACAAGTGCATTATATGGCATGACTTCTGTAGGGACTGTGATCACTGAATCATATTCATGCGTCTCCACTTTTGAGCCAGATTCTCCCACCTTGCCTGTAATTCAGAGTTGCTTGATATCCTGGTGTAGCACACGGTGGAAAAGCAGCTATTTAAGTTATCGCATAGCATAAGGTGCCCATTAAAAGACAAGACTTTGGAGAATGTGCTGGGGCCTGCTTTTGCCTCTCCAGATACACTCCACCTTTCCTCACTCTGCTTTGTGCCTAGAAGCCTGAACTCCAGGAACTGCATTGGCAGGCTCCTTTGCTCTCAGGCTCCTGGCTGTGTCACACTAAAAGTAGGCACTAGACAAAGACTGGACCAAAGAAAAGTAAAGTATTTTTTCCCTGGGTCCCTCCCTGCCAAGCTACAGAATTGCAATGACTGTTTCGGCAAAGTTTCTGTAAAGGGGGCCTCTCCTTTACCCATGGCCCTGTGGTTGGTGTGTTAGTTTCCTAGGGTTGATGTAACCAAGTGCCACAAACTGGGTGGATTAAAACAACAGATGTTTATTATAGCACACTTTTGTGGGAAGTCAGAAATCCAGGTGTCATTAACGTCTTTTCCTTCTGGAGGGCTCTGAGAGACACTCTGGCACATGTTTTTCCTTTTAGCTTCCAGTGTTGCAGGCAATCCTTGGTGTGCCTTGGCTTGTAGATGCTTCACTGCAATTTCTGCCATTGTCATTATGGGATGTTCTCCCTGTATCTGTCTCTGTGTCTCTTCTGCTCTTCATGTAAGGACACCAGTCATATGAAATTCAGGGGCTACCCTACTCTGGAATGAACTCATCTTAACTACTTACATGTGCAATGGCCCTATTTCCAAATAAGACCACATTTGAGATTTTGTTGAATGATATGCATTTTGGGGGAGTACTACCCAGCTCACTATCAGTGGTAACTTCCAGCTGGGGAATGCTTAAAATCTCTTGGTTTCACTGAATCATGCTCACAACTTTTAAAATGCTCCCTTAATAAAATCTTCTAATTTTTCCTATGAATGCTCTGTTTCTTGGTGACCCTGACTGATACCAGTGTCAAGAGCTTGAAGAATTCAAGGACTCAGGATGGACTTCTGTGCGTAAGGGTGGAGATGCCATATTTAACCAGAACCAGACAGATAAGAAAAGAAATAAAATGAAACCCTCAAATTTCTTAAATCCCTTGCTCATTTTGTAGGCCAAAACCAAGGGCTTTTCTTTAATTGCGTAAATAATTTCTTATCATTTCTAGCCCCGTGGCTAAGATACTTAAAAACAAACTCAAATATTGATTTTTCAGGTAGCTGAGGTAGGATATCAGTTCAACTTACAGTTTTGCAAGTTCTCATAAAAATTTAGTGCACCGATGATGAATGAGTCAGAGCCTGAAGATTGAAAATGGTGAAATGTAGGAAGATGAGATGACTCAGAGAAAGAACTCAGTACTCTACTGGGCCTCCTATGCCAGCCCAAGCTATGAGAGGCATTTCAAAGGAGTTCCATCAATGAGAGGAGAATATAATTATAGAAAAACTTAATATTTTAGTGCAGGTACACTTACTAGAGTTTGCAGATTTAATGTGCTAAATTAAGTTGTTGGGAAAGGTCTAATTATTCCCAGGACACACACAATTCTTGTTATAATGAGAAGAACCCCCAAATTTTAGAGCACTGAAATATTGGATAGATTTATTATGTGAAATAAAACTTTTACCTCCTAACTGTTCCCTGCAATGGCTCAAAATCACTATTCTTTTACCATAGCTTTTGCAAACAATTTGGTAGAAAATTTGGTTCTTAGGAAATCACTATTGTGGCAGATTTCTACAGTCTGGTGAGGCTAGTAGCACACTCTGCCATTTCGGTGGGCTCTCTGAATTCACTGTGTATGGAGAGTTCCAGGTTGAGACACCAGAGACAAGACACATGAATTTTTATATTAAGCAATACTGCGTTAGTGGTCATCAGAAGGGTTTGGCTTACAGGGGTTTTAGGTAATAGTTAATTGATGATTGGCTTACTGGAATAGCCATGTTGGGCAGCCAAAGAAAGTCCTCTTCTGCATACGTAATGACCCCAAACTCTAGGCCTGGGAAATAGATTACATCCACAAAAATAGAGAATCATGTGTGCTGATTATCTCACAGCTCTGAATTTGTTCAAAATTCCAGAGCCCATTGAATGAATGGTAGCGCTTAGTAATCCTGAGGCTGCATCTGGCAATGATGTTGCTTGGGATGCCAAAGGTGAACCTAATACTTGGTACCCTGTTTCTGCCAAATTTCTGAAGTAACTGGAGGACCGACATGGAGATTATCAGATGGGTAAAGAAAATACCATTTTTACTACTGACGAAAGTGTGGATTTTATCTGTGAGCAACTGGGCTTTCCAGTGCTAAACTTCTTTATAGACACACACTCAACTGTGCGTGTGTCTCAATGGAAGGAGGTTCTTCGTGTGCAAATTCATGATGTGGAGCCACCGAGGGGAATGTAGGCTTTCTGCTTCTTGCAGGCAGTTCAACCAACAAAAGAAGTGGGGAGCTGAACTTAGCATGATAAATTTATTTTTCCCTATTTATTAATTAGATGACTTTCCTCTTCTTTCCTGGGGAAGAATGAATGAAGGGGCAGAGACACACAGAGAGAGAGAGAGAGAGAGAGAGAGAGAGAGAGTTCAATAAAGCTATGACTGAAGCTCCCTTTGCAAAGAAGGGTCAAGAATGGGTAAAAAGCTTTTTCCCAATCCCAGAAGATACCACACCATGTAGACAGGAATCGTAGCTGATGTTTAGTGAGTGCCTTGTTGCTATCATAGTCTTTGAATCAAGCAAGATCACACATCAGATTTTGGGGGATAGGTCCTTGTTATTCTTTTGGGGAGACTTTAAGCTGCACAACTGAGGAAGCAGCAGCCCTCTTTTGACATAATCAGGGCTGGGATCCAAGTTTGGTGGGTACAATTGTATGGCATTGTGCAACTTTGGTCTCTAACCCTGTTTTAAACTCTATTTCTATTGATTAGGGAAGCCCAGCTGCTTCCTCAGCAGAGTCAGGCTGGAGCGGAGCCATACAGGTATAGCTGACAGTCTCAGAGGAAGCTTTGCCATCAAAGTTGCTAGCAAAAGCAACCAGCCCATCTCCTAGGAACTGGGACCTAAGCCTTGTGGTTAGGGCGGTATGATGCTAAGGCTCAGTTACTCCCAGTCCTCAGTCTGCTCCTTTGTCACTGTACCACAGGGGTCAGAAAACTATAGCCTACAGGCCAACTCTGGCTGGCCACCTGCTCTTGTAAATAAAGTTTTACTGGGCCACCTATTTGTTTACATGTCATCTATGCTGCTTTCATGCCACAATGACAGATTTGAATAGTTGCAACAGAGACTATAAGTGATTGCCATTTATAAATATCGACTACCTTGCCCTTGTCAGAAAAAGATTGCCAATGCCTGCTCCACTAGTATAGCTTGTATTAATTAAATACTTAGCTATATCAAGTTTCCATGGAGCTCCGTAGAAGGCTAATTTCCTTTACAGAAAATCGGCTTGAACAAAATTTGTCTTAGACCTAAGTTTATCCCTACTTTTCAGTCTATCCCTGATTTCAAAGTGTGTCCTCTGTACCTCCTACCCCACTGTATCAGCAACCAATACCACTTCAATTCATAAATACTGTGAGAAGTGTCACTGACATTGCTTTTGAGATAATAGAAGAAGCTGGGACAATACACAGGGATAGAAAACTCACGCATAATATTGGAACCCATCCTCTAAACCAGTAGCTTGGGGAGTCAGGGCTGGACCAGACAAGAGAATAGATCTCAGAATCATGGGTGGGCACCATGAACCCTGCTGCTTTGATTCGTTTGCAACATGTATAGTTAGCTGGAGTGCAGAAACTCCCTTTGACAAGAGCAATTTTGTCATCCAACAGTAACCCGGCCAGACTAATATAGTTGCCCTCCTGCGTTTGATGACACATGGCACATGCAGAATTACGATAGGCTAAGGGAGGAGAGAGGACAAGTTGTGAGAAGTACATCTGCAAGCTGGTGAAGAGTCTCCTCGGGGCACCCAAGTGCAAGACAGTTAACAAGAGCACTGTTAGGCACATACCCAAAGGAGCAAAAGATATGCTATAATAGAGACATCTGCACCCGAATGTTTATGGCAGCACAATTCACTATTGCAAGGATGTGGAAACAACCCAGTGCCTGTCAATTCATGAGTGGATTATTAAAATTCGGTATATGTATACAATGGAATATTACTCAATTGTAAGAAACGACAGTGATCTAGCACCTCTTATATTTTCCTGGATTGTGCTTGAGCCCATTTTCCGAAGTGAGGTATCACAAGATGGGAAGAATGGGCTCCACGTGTACTTGCCATCAAATTGGCACTCAGTAGTCAACACTGTGGTGCTCACATGGTAGTAATATTCTCCAGGGATTAGGGGCTGGGGGGTAAACTCAGAACCAATGGACACGTGAGCATTGCAGAGGGGAAGGGCTTGCCTCTAACCCTCGCTTGGGTGACGCAAAGACATAAAATGTAACCAAAATGTTTGTACCCTCATAATATCCTGAAATGAAAAAAAAAAAAAAGAACACTCTCTCTATCTTTCCTGTTTCCAGGTGTTTTGTTCCCAGATGTGGAGTTTCACCAATTCAGTTTCACCAATGCAGAGGAGTGGTGAGCATTGGGTTAGAAAGATTTCTCTTACCGGTGATGTTCCAGGACTCTATTGCTCAACACTCCAGTGTCAACGACATGGCGTGCACTGGATTGCACACTTGGTGATGCAGCCTTTGTTGTCTGGGCTGTGAAGCCTTTGAGTGTCTGGGTATTATGTCTGCACAATCCAATCGTAAACAGTGTCTTCTTTCAGTGCTTGAATTGAATGCAGAGGGAAATGAGAACTATCGCACAGCCATTGCTTCTGCCTCGTGAATGATCTGAGGTTCAGGGGCAGGTTGGCTGGTGAAACCTGGGTGCCCCTCCACATACTGATCATTTTATGATCCTAATCTTATGGGAGGCTACAATTTTAGAATCATCTAATTCCTTTCTTCCACATAGCCTGCGCAACCACGAATTCCCCTGGCTGCAGAGTCACTGTCACCCTGCGTGCTTTATTAAGTATATGGAGGATAACTGCTCCCAGCAAGCGGTCTCACCAGCTGGGAATATTACACTAGCGAACTACACTTCTCTATTTTAAGCCATATAGTGTTATATGGTTACAATGGAGTAAGAATATTTTAGAGTGGTTATAACATAAATAAAGCAGTTATTTCCTTAATAGTACATGCTAGTACAAGCTAGGATAGTTTTAAGCTGCTGAATTTGTGGAAGTTTGTTATGATCACATTAGGAATCTCATGCATCATTCCAATCTTGTGGGGCTCAGAAATGCCATTGCCCAGTGTTCATCATGGGCAGGTTACTGAAAATATTGGTGAGCACTGGCAAAGCCCCTTATAGTTTATCTAATGAGTATGAGCTGAAATCCTAATGGTAGAAGAACAGCCCTTTTATCAGTCATGAAAAAGTAAGAACCACATATTGGAGATAAGTAACTGAAGGGAATCTGAAAGAATAGTTTTAAAAGGTGCAAATAGGAGAGCATCAGCTCCGTATTGAAAGTGACAATTCTTTCTCCCACTTTATCATCATGGTGTTCAGTACAGCAGCTGGAATCAGTTCAAGGATATTTGTAGTAAAGGCATGATAAAAAGTGCTAATAACATTTGTGGGAAAAATGCAGAAGGAAAAGTATTAGAAGAGAGAGAGATTCTTATCTGTTGTTATTTTCTCTCTTTGGGATACGGTTACATCAGAGAACAAATCAAATCCTTAAATACTGAGAAAAAAATTCACCAGTAAATGATAAAAATGATGACCAGCATGCATTAGTTAAAGAAAATTTTTGTTTGTATCAGGTTTGTTTCTTTAAGTATTTGATAATTTATATAGTATGCAAGAGTTTGGAAAGAGTTATGGGACTTAAATATTTCTTGAATACTATTACTCTCTCTTAAGAAAAAAATACAATATATTAAAAAGATTTTAAAAAGGACTTGGAATTATTCTAAATTCAAGAAGTAAACTATGGATTTTAATCTGTAATAATTGCTTGTTTTGAGAGTTTTTTTTTTGGAGGTACTGGGGTGCCAGTTGAAATTTTTTGTATATTATCATATGCTTGGAAATGCGTTATGTTGGAAACTTATGTATTTATTATTAATATGTCAAAATTGAGACATTTACTCATGATGATCATCTCTCTACATCTGCAGTTTGAAGAATGATTTTTTTACAAAATGCTATTACAATATGTGAGATTTACAGCTTTAGCAGGGAATAATAATAGTGGCATATAGAACTTCATAATTTACAAATCACTTTTATATCAATATTATATGATTCTTATAATCCTGTGAGCTATGCAGAAATGGTTATGTTTATGAGAAAGTGGAGTTCAGAAAAGTTTGTTGTTTTGCCTAATGTTAGAAAGGATTTTTGTCAAATTTTCTGAGTTTATTAATGCATAGTCATTTTTAATACATCATATTTCTTAATATATTTAGTATAAATATGATTTTTTACACTTTCACTTGATTTGTACACAGCTTGAATCTTCAAATTCAGAATAAGAAAACAGTATTTTAATTTATTTCCTTCTTCCAAAAAATGAAATTATATTTTATCATTTTTACTCTTTATTTATAGATACCAATTATATTAATGTATTTGTTTCTGGTCTGCCATTAAGTTATAACCTATTAAAAACTGATGATTAGAAACCTCAGTTTGAAAAGTCTTTTTAAAAATGATTTTTGGCACACTTTTCCATTAAGAAGTCAGAAGACCACAGTTTAACTCATTTCAACACATCCACATTTAGTAAGCAAAGATTGTCAGTGAACAAACCTTGTAATTACAGTGTCAAGCCCTAATTACTGATGTAAATGTGCTTTTTAACTTATCTTCTATAATATTTATTATCCCAGTGTGTCTAGTTGTCAATTATATAATCTCAGGCACAAGTTATTCTTTTTTGCATATGTCAATTGAGTTTTTATTCAGG
>NW_012151396.1:4617174-4618428 GCF_000956105.1 Propithecus coquereli | reverse complement strand
TAATATGCTGAAATTAAAAAAAGGTAATTGTACATCTTTTAGGACTGTTATTTAAAAAATAAAAAAGAAAATAATAAGTGTAGGTGAAGATATAGAAAAATTGGAACCCTTGCACTTTGCTGGTAGGAATGGGGCTGCCCTTATGAAAAACAGTATGACAATTCTTCAAGAATAACACATAGAAGTACCATATGATTTAGCAATTCTGCTGCTGGATATATACCCCAAAAAATTGAAAGCAGGTTCTTGAACACATATTTGTATGTCCATGTTCACAGCAGCACTATTCGCAATTTCAAAAAGATGGAAGCAATCCTAGTGTCTATTGACAGAAGAACTAATGAACAAAATGTGTTATATACATACAATGGAATATTAATCAGGTTTAATAAAGAAAGAAATTCAGACACATGCTGCAACGTGGAAAAACTTTGAGGACATTATGCTAAGCGAAACAAACCAGTCACAAAAGAGAAAACACTCTATGATTCCACTTATATGAGGTACCTAGAATAGTCAAATTCATAAAGACAGGACAGTGGGATGCAGAGAGGGAAATAAGGAGTTAATGATGTTTAATGGGTACAGAGTTCCAATGGGGAAGATGAAACATTTCTGGAGATGGAGGGTGGTGATAGTCATACAACAATGTGAATGTACTTAATGCCACTGAATTATACACTTAAAAATGGTTTAAAATGTATACCTTATTTTATTTATATTTTAGCAGAATAATTTTTAAGAGGTAATTTTTGTTCCATTTTCGAAATATCTGAATGCAATCATGATAATAATATCCCTGTTATATACCTTATCAATATACAATTTATAAACTGAGAAATACAATACTAATGGGAAAAGGAGTAATAAATTTGGTGTTAAGATTGTCATCATCAGTAGCTCTTTTACTTTTTAATTGACTGCAATGCATTCTTAATTAATATTGCAGAGACTCACAGTCTCGTTGCTAAAGGCATCAAATTGGAGAAGAAAACGGGAACAATTCCCAGCTGTCTGACAGCCTCATGTAATGAGAAGCAAACATCAGAATGCAGGGATATATGACTGGAAAAATGCTAAATTACTGCATTTCAGAGAGAGGCATAAATGTGGAAATAGGTATTCAAGGATTGAAACTTCTATAATACCATCAAAAAAGATAAATGTAGTCCTTCCCTAATTACTTATACCAGTATGCAACCTCAGGACAAAACATGAAGATCAGGGTAATGAGTTCTCAAAATTCTGGAGTCT
>NW_012151396.1:4615836-4617124 GCF_000956105.1 Propithecus coquereli | reverse complement strand
AATTGAGTTTTTATTCAGGGATATGAGTTAAAAGTTTGTGGTCTTAGTTTCTTAAAATTATAATTCAGAAAAGTATATAAAAAACCCACAGCATAGAGAGAGGAAAGAACTTGGTAAAATCTTTAACACAGCTAATAATGTTAACGCTTACTACATGGCATGATTCCAGTTGTTCTACATTGCATTTATACTTTCTTAAAAGTAATTAATTTTTAGCAAAATATACTATACTATAGACAAGCTTGTTGAAATACTTTTGAAGTTTTCCCAGATAGGATTATGAAACATTTTATTCATTGTTTTATAGTAATGTTTGTATTTACCAGATTTCATGACCCATTGTATACCAGATTTCATTATCCGTATTTGACAATGCTGTCCACTCAAATCGGACTTAGGAGGGCATATTTTGGATTCAGAGGACTAGGCATGATGCATAAATACGATGTAGAACTATTAGTATCATGTGTGCAAAGCCGCCAGCATGCTGCCTGCACAAGTGAATTTCTTCTCCAGCTCAGCTTGCCTTCCTACCTTATCCTACCATTCATTACCATGTACTAGGCACTGGGGTCATCAATTTCTGACATATTCAATTTCTACATTAACCCTGTACTGTATATATGTGCTCTGATTATATGTTTCGCAAAGAAGGAAATCAAGATTCTGAGGAGTTAAGAAACGTGTCCATGGCTAAGTAGGCAGTGGAAGGTGTGATCTTTAGCCACACCTGATGCACAGCACTGAACCATCGAGCTACAATGTTCGTGGTGCCAGAGGCACCTGCCACAGTGAGGATGGAAATAATTAGGAAATAAAGTTAGATGACAAAAATATGAATACGGTTCAACTGGAGAGTGGGAGAGTGAACACATGGAGCAGAGGGAAGCTTTAGGGTGGTGCAAGCATTTGTTATGATACAATAATGGTGGATACATGTCATTTTTCATTTGTCAAAATTCATAGAACTACAACAGCTACAGTGAACCCTAATGTAAACGTGGACTTTGGGTGGTAACGATGTGCCTAGGTTGGTCCGTCCACTGTAGCAAATGCACTACTCGCGTGGGGGATGCTGGCCGGCAGGGAGGCTGTGTTGGGGCAGAGAGCGGGTTTGTGCGGGAATTCTGTGCTCTCTGCTCAGCTTTGCTGTGGATCGAAAACTGCTCTAAAAAATAGATTCTAAAAACCAAGCAAACAAACAAATAGTTCAAGCCTCCTGGAACATTATAGTTATTTCCTATAAAGTTCTCTTAACACATGTAGTATGAGAAACACCAATAACCAT
>NW_012151396.1:4609814-4614016 GCF_000956105.1 Propithecus coquereli | reverse complement strand
GCCTCATGTAATGAGAAGCAAACATCAGAATGCAGGGATATATGACTGGAAAAATGCTAAATTACTGCATTTCAGAGAGAGGCATAAATGTGGAAATAGGTATTCAAGGATTGAAACTTCTATAATACCATCAAAAAAGATAAATGTAGTCCTTCCCTAATTACTTATACCAGTATGCAACCTCAGGACAAAACATGAAGATCAGGGTAATGAGTTCTCAAAATTCTGGAGTCTGAGAGCAGGATCTGAATGTATATGCAAGCATTAAATTTTTGGAGACTTGATCAAAAATACTTGACCTTCGCTTACCTTGAATACATATATGGTCAGGCACCATAAAGTGTGTAATTGCAATGAATAATTTGGATTATCTTAGTTTTTACATTATTTTTATGATATTTCATTTTTTAAATTAAGCAGTAGAATGCCTGGATTCTATTGTCTATTGACATCTGTGGCATTCATTGCTTCCATTCATCCACATCCAAATGCTTTTAAAGTTATATCAACGTGGCTCCAAAATTGTTTTTTAATGAATCTGATTCTTTCTATTTCACAAATACATTTAGTCGAGCCCATTATAATTCTTTATCTGAAACACTGAGCGGCAATTATTATTTTTTTTTAATTCCTCTTGTATCTCCAACTCACACTAACTTTCTTCATTGCAACTACAGTCGCCATTTTAGGAAGAGAGACCATAACAAGTCTTACTAAAATACTCTTAATAGTTCTCCATAATAACTTTAAATTGTTGAAAATATGCCCTCTTTATGGTTTCACTTATTGATACTTTAGTTTTACCCCAGGTTCTGTCTATATTGAGCTACTTGAGCTTCTCAGAGAGGATCATGATTTTTATGTCATTATGATTTTGACTGTTATCCCCTCATCCTCTATTCCTTGTCTTCTTAGCAATTTTCTGTTCAAGTATTTGTTCCTGCATTACTGCAGTCTTCTCCCACTCCTTCTACTTTTCCTTTTCATTTTCCCACGAGCACAGTGTGTTCAGGCTCACCCTAAATTTCTGTCATTTCTCTTAATATTCATCTCAATATAATTTAATTGTGTGAATATGTATTGTCTTCATCATTAGACTATGACCTCTGTGTAATGAGTCTCTGTGTCTTTGTATCCCATTGTCTAGCATTATATCTAAATTAGGGAAGGTAATAAGTATTTTTAATGCATTACTTCATTCCTAGTTTAATTATAGAGTTGCCTCGTTCACGATGGAATTGAATTATCATGATTGTTTAGTGGGATATAACCCAGTCATCAGTTAGCAGACCTAACCGACAGGGACTGTTGGAGAAACCCCAAAATACCAAATTGTACCTAAGAATGTAAAAACATTGCCATGCTAGTTGATTCCTGTTCTTTCTGGTTTACTAATAACGAATTCGAGCTTACTCACTGATTGATTCATTTAACAAATATTTACTCACTAATTACTAGTATTAAGTATATATGAAGACACCGAGGTAACAAAACCTTGACTAATTCAAAGATAATCAATGTCCTCATGAAGTTTATATTTCAGTAGGAAAGACACAAATGCACAAATAAATATATAATATTAGTACATAGTATAAAATGTTATAAACCAAATAAGTAGAATAATAAAGTCTGTAAGAATAATAGCAAAGAGATGTAATTAAATGAAGTAATAATAAATGCATCTTAGGGGGTGACATTTGAGCGAAGTCTTGAATGAAGAAAGAAAGCCGTGTGACGCTATTTGGAAAGAACATCCTGGAATGTAGAAGAGCAAGTGCAAAGAACCTAATGTGGTGAGGCGAGTTGGGTTCCCCAGTCACAGAGAGCAAAATGGGGGTTCTTGTTCAAATGAGGGAAGCACGATAAGGCAAGGAAAGGAAGCCAAGGAAAAATGTGGTTTTAGATGGGAACTGGCTTTAGTCTGATTCCGAAAGGAAGCTCAGTAACAGAAATTGCACCACAGAATTTGTCCCATCTGAAGCAAGAAGGCTGTCCTTGGTACCCCTGAGTAAAACAGTCATTGATTAGGAATTAGGTCCCAGATTGGAGATCTTTAGCCTCTGAGTGAAGCAACTGCAGTTTGACTGAAAAATGGAGGGGGAAGCTATGAGTTATTAGTGAATTGGGGAGTGGGTGTCCCAGTGCCAAGGGTGGGACTGAGTTTGGCTTATTCAAGTAAAAGCAAAAAGAGTATTTTGGCTGCAGCAGTGGTTCTCAAACTGTGCTACTTATTTGAAACATGTGGAAAACTTTTAACACTCGTGATGCCTTAACCATACCCCAGACTGATTAAGTCAGATTCGCTGGGTGTGCTATCATGGAACCAATGGTTTTAAAGTTTTCCATGTAATTCCAATGTGTAGTCAAGTTTCAGAATCAGTGGGCTGGAATGAAGACTGGCATGAGATGGCAAGAGAAGGGAGCCCTATGCATGCTGTGGGGTTTCGTGTTTAACCTCACTGGAATGGGAAGTCCTTTGATGATTTTACTCAGAGAAGTTATAAGAAATAATTAAGATTTTAAAACCATTTCTTTAGCTCATGTAGATAATTGACTGCAAATTCAAGAGTAGGACAGAGAGACTAGTTAAGAAGCCATCACAACAATAGAGATAGGAGATGCTAGTGGCTTGGACAGGTTGATGGCAGTGGAGTTGGTGAGATGTGGACAAATTTGTGATGTGCTTTGAATTTATAGCCAATACAATCAGCTGAGGATTTCATTATGAGGGAAAAAAAGGACTCACGAATATGAGGTTGATTATCTGGTGGTGCCATCTATTGACATGGGAACAGTGTGGACTGTGGGGACAGGTTGATGACAGGTGATTAAGAGCTCAGGTTCATACACATCAACATTAAACCACTTTTCAGAATTCTAAGGTGAGATACTCAGTAGAGTATCTCATAAGAGTCTAAAGCTCAGTGGAGACATGGAATCTACAAACAGAAATGTGGTAGTCACTAGTATTTAAATTACATCTGTGGATAAAATGACATCAGCTAGGAAATGAGCAATAACTTTTAAAAAGGGAGAAGGAATAAAGAAGTAAATCCTGGGACACTTCAAATTTTGTGGTTTCTGGAAGAAATGGATAGTCAGCCAGGGTGTTGAAAATGAGACACTGGTGGTTTCTATGGAAAACTGGCAAAATGTGAGATCCCAGGAGCTGGGAGAAAAAAATAAGTTTTCGTGACAAATGCTGCTGAAAATCAAAGATAATGATTAAAGATAGAGACATGAATTTGGCAGAAAAGGGCATCATTTGTAACTTTGATAAGAGAAGTTCCAGTGGAATGTAGGAATGAAAGTCTGATTTGAGCAAAATGAGAAGAAAATGAGAAATGGTGGTGGGAATTCAGTGAGGGCAGAAAACCCTCGAGGTATTTTACGAGGAAATGTAGCAGAGAAATGTGATAGGGACTGAGGGCCGTGATATCTAGGGACTTTTTGTTTATTTACAATATGAGATTTTAGAATATTGTTTTATGAACAATCCATTATTTAAAAAATAAATTATTGATGATAGGTTAGAAAGAAGCTATTTAGGACCAAGAGCAAAGTTGGGACTTCTGGTCTACACAAGGTGGTGTGCACTCATTTCTCTGTGCTCCTTCCCACTAAGTACGACTGTAAATCCCGAAATAATGAAAGAACTAATTATCAGACTAACAATGATGAGAACTGAAAAGAGATGATGGTCAGAAAATGAGATGCTTGAAATTAAAATGTTGAGGTGTGTGGTCATGGGTAATAACCAAAGTTTTGCATGACTAAGGAGATTTTGAGGAGTAGAAAGATTGTGGAAAGTTAAGTATAAAAAGGAACTAAAAGGCCAGGATGTTTATCTGTAATCTATATGGATTTGAAATAATTATAAGTGTATTACTAGGGAAGAAAACAGCAAACATAATTACGGCCAAGATCATTCAGTGTCAAAATCATTATTATGAGTTGGAAGAGTCACCTCCATTTCTGTTCTGCATAATGAATGAAATCATGAGGTCATACTTAGTCTAATAACATAATTAATACCACATGTGAAGTTCCTAGTTTTGTTGAATGTAGATTTTATATATAATTCCAAAACTGATCCAATTAATAATCTTATTTGAAAAACTTTAGTAATTTGATTTTTCTTTAACACAAGAAAACTAATGTTTAATTAAGAAATTCAGACTTTTTTTTTTTTTTTTTTTTTT
>NW_012151396.1:4603289-4609364 GCF_000956105.1 Propithecus coquereli | reverse complement strand
CAAGTGAGACACACAGTTCTAAAAGTGATAATGAACCACAACTTTAGAATATTCACATTTTTCACCAGTGCTGATCTTGTCTTGGCATTTCTTTACCTTCATCTGCTGCTGTTCTCTCCTTCTCTGCCTTTTATAACTTAAGCTTTCCAAATTACCTGATATGCCCTGTAGTTCACGTTATCTTTCCTGTTCTTCTGTCCTTGTTCACCGTTCATTCCCTGAGAAGGGATTACTTTTCTTATCTATCTGGCTTGCTCATCCTTCAAGACCCGGCAGCACATGAAGTCTTCTCAAAGAATTAGCCGACCCACCATCCCTTCTTGTATCTCCTGTCCAGCTTTATTATGCCAAGGGGTTGTTTTTTGTTAGCACATTTGTTCTTCTTATTAGATTCTGACACCTTTAAGACAAGGATCATGGCTCATTTACCTTTTGTCCCTGGAAATTACTACAGTATCTGACACGTGGTCCTGGGATTCATGAATGGATGAATGAACGAATGAATGACACTATTCTTTATCAGAATATTTTTTATACTAAATCAATATTATCCAAACATTTGAAGTGTAGTTACAAAGCATTTGTAATTTTTAATGACCAAAATTAAGAATAGGAGGGAAATAAGTGAACATTAAAACACGATGTCATTGTTGATGAGTAATTCTACTTTTAAAACGTAGACTCTCTAAGACATATTTTAAAAAGTAATGAAAAGACAGTCTATTATACAACTGCATTTAAAAAAATAGTGACCTTCATTATGGTAACTAGATAAAATATGAGTATAATCTGTCAAATGTCAGTCAATGCTGAACTTTATTTTAGGATATCAGGCATGTAGCCCATCTAGTTTACATATCTGTTTCAGAAAAGATTATAGTAGAATACTCTTGAAATTATAAGAGATACAGTTTGTGATTTTTAAGAGTCCCAGCATCAAAAATCATATTTGTTCTACACCTTGCAAAAAAGATCATTAGTTACAAAAAATATTAACTCTAAATTCTTGATTTCAAATTTTATACTCTTTTCTTTTCCTCTTAGCAGTGATGACTCCTTGTTTATTTTCTTTTCCAGGTTACCCATACTTGTATTAGTAACAATAACACATCTGTCCAACAACAATCTATCAATATAATTGGCTTCTTTCTCTGTCTCACTTCGCGATTCACTTCTTGATGTTACCTGGGATCACCTCTCAAGTATATTACTTGCACTTATCCTTTGATCAGAATCTGCTTTCAAGCCAAAAAAGCTAGGATTGCTAGAGGTAGCGACATTGGAACTGGCTTTTGTAGGTGTGAACAAGGCTTTCTCAGGTCATTGAAAACATTGCCACTCAAAGAAGAAACAAATTGAAACCTAGAATGAGGGTGCCATATTCAGGGTTCTGTAATTAATTTGTTCATGGAAAGCAAGCTTGGAGTTGTGTAAAATAAAGCTGTAGGTATAAGTATAAAACAGAATACAAAGGGCCATCTACACCTTTATAAGGAGGGTAGTTTTTAACTCATATGCAGTATAAAATTATGTAAACACAATGTAATGAACCAGAATAATCATATTTATATTTGGGTGACTAGATGTATGGAGAAAAGAATGTGAGAGTATTGAAATAATAAATCCTCAAGAGGATGCAAGATGGATTTTAGTAGTGCCAAGGATGACAAAGAGATACAGAGAAATTGGAGAAAGTTTTGAAATTTATAATCAATAGAACTGAAAAAAATAGATGTGGTGGGATGGAGATTCTTAAGCTTTTATGCTTGCTTGCATGGCAGTAACACTTGGTAACATTTAATATTAATAGAATGGGGATCATAGGAGGAGAAGTTAGCTGGATATTAAAGTGGGCTTCAAAGCACTATGGCAGTGAGTTTAGTGTTTGTTGGACTGAGTTTGAGCAGTTTATCCTGTGGATAGTTGGAATAATATGTTTCCAAAGCTAAATGAGTAGGTGAGAACTATGATATTTTTAATTATTAATGAGAACACTTCGTAAAACTTGGTAGCTTGTATCTTCATGTAAAGCATAAGATCATTGATTCTATGTCTAGGAATAGTAGATGTTATTTCCAAAACCCCACCGATTTTCCACTGTGATAGTGTTTTAAAACTATATTCTGTGATGCCTTGAAGTTCAATAATGGTATTTCTAGAGCCAACAATCCCACTTCAAATTAAGGGCAGTAACTCTGTCCTTATTGGACTTTTCTGGTTTCAAGTTATTCCAGAAGGAAGGGGAGCTCTGCTGTTAATAAAAATAAAATAAAATAAAATAAATTGAAACCCACCATACTTTAGCATGGTTCCATTTGGGGAAGCATAGATTGAAAAGCATGAATAGAACCCTTGAAAGTAGCATTGTTTAAAAGACAGTTGAGAATGGTCTCACATTGTGATAATGAAGTCATTTGTAGGAAGAGTTCTGCTATGGTAGAAATATTTGACAATCAGTCATAAACACATAAAAGAACATTTGTACAATCTGCTTTCCTCATATAATTTTGGTGTTTGTACTTGTGCACATATGTAATTGCATGCTTGTATACACATAAAAATATAAAGAGAGAAAGAATTCTAAGAACATAAAATCAAATATTAAGATATTATTAATAGATCAAATGCATCAATCAACAGCACTAAATTTGTTTGTGCCTTAATAAAATAATAACGATGTTCATTTAAATGTTTAAACTACCACTATTAAGGACAGTAGTGAATAAAAGATATTGCATTTGTTTCTTAGTAAGTGATCTTGTTGTGATTCTTGATGGTGATTAAATGATTTTTAGTTCCAGAGAAAGATTTGAGGACTTCATTTTTCACAGGAAACAGACTGATTATTCAAATTGGATACTAAAGCACTTTATTGCAACTCTTGATTATCTTTCATCTCATTAAAAAGCTGTTGAAAATAATTTATTATTTAGTTGCTACCAAATGATAAAAAATTCATTTTTGCTAATGGTGCAATCAGATTATATTTTATTGCTCAATTTTTATTGGCCTTGATAAAAGGGTAGTAGATTAATTGTATCTCTATTTCACCATCTCAGAAACATCAAAAATTATGTTTGCTGAAGTAAGACTTACTGACATCAAATAGATTTTGCTATATTGTAGTTAAATGATTTCTAAGACTAAAAGTAGATATGGCAACCCCAGTACTTTATGATTCTTCTTGAATATTGTATTCTACCAGGAAATTTATATATATAAAATGGAATGAAACAATTCTTAATACATAAATGGGACTAAAATATTCTTACATTTATAGTATTCAACAAACTGGATGTCACTTGTAAAAAACTAACCTGTTGATTGTCCTGATGTAATATTAATATGAGCAGAATTTTTGAAGCACTGGCCTTGAAGGGAAGAAAGGAAAAACAAGAGAAACAGGCCTTTGCTTGAATTTTCTGAGATTTAACTTCCTGGACTCTCCCAATTATTACCCACACCAGTTCTGTAATGCACTCAGGGAAAAAACTGCTACTGAAATGTTTCAGCAAACTGGTGGGCAAATAAACTTCTTTTTAATTCCTCTTGGTATAAAGGAGACCAAGCTGGAATGTATAAAGACATATTTACTTTACAGAAAGAAAGAAAGAAAGAAAGCTAACTGTAAGTAGCTCAAGTCTAAATATTTTGCTGAACTCTCTGTCTCACTATATCTCAAGTCTTCTGGGCAGCCGAAATCACTTGTGGTATGGAAAATAATCACCTCAATAGATGTCCACTTCCTAATTCCTGGTAGTATACCTGTGGCTATATCTTTTGGGTTAAATTGCATTCCCCTAGAAGGTGTTAAAGTCCTAATTCCCAGTACCTGTGATTGTGGCCTTATTTGGACATACCATCTTTGCAAATGATCAAATTAAGATAAGGTCACTAGATAGACCTTAATCTAATAGGACTGGTGTCCTTTACATAAAGGGTTAATTTTGGTATATAGATAGATACATTTTCTGGCTTCCAGAATTTATTTATTTAATTTATGTAAATTCATTGTGAGACAAAACATTTCTGTTGTTTAAGCTTCTAAGTTTGAAGTACTTTGTTAAGATAACGCTAAACAAACTAAAACATCACTGTTACATGACAAAGGGAATTAATTGAAGATACTCTTGCAGATGAAGTGAAGTTTGCTAACAAGCTGACCTTAAAATAGAGAAATTATCCTAGATTATTCACGCAGGCACAATCTAGCCACATGACTTATTAAAATGGAAGAAGGTGGCAAGAGTAGGTTACAGAGGTGTGATGTGGGAAGGATCTGTTGCTGGTTTTGAAGTTGAAAGAAAGGGGTCAGACTATGAGCCAGGGAATGTGGGCAGCTTCTAGAGGCTCAGAAAGGCAAGGCAGTAGATGCTCCCCACAAGCATCCAGGTAGAAATGCATTTCTCCTGACACCTTTATTTTAATCAGATGAGACCAGGGCTGGACTCCTAACCTGCAGAATTTACAGATTATAAATTTGTTTTGTTTTATTGGGGAAATTGTGGGATTAGGTAGTTTCCTGTTATTTTTGCAAGGCTGCCCTCTCAGTGCAGCACTGCAGATTAGCTTCAGAACAGAAATATCAGCAGAGTACACTTCGTCATGGCAGAATGGATGAGACGGGGACACTGAGCACGGTCCACCCTGAGGGAAGTCAATAATGGCATTCATTGTCTGTAAAAAGTATAAAAATAATACTAAAACCAATAAAGGTTGGTCTGCTTTTGTCATTATCACCATAGCCCAACAATTCTAAACAATGTTATCATAAAATGCCCTACCCTTTGGAATATAAACTTTACATGTGATTTCTAACTTGTAATAATGATTAATGTAAAGTTTGCATAAGATTTATTCAAGACGTATACAAAGAAGCATTATTTTGTTCTACTTTGGTTTGCTCCCAGAATATAATGTTCAGAAATAAAAGGGACTATTTTGTTCAATACTGAACGACATGGCATAATTATTTATAAAATAAAAGGGAAACGAATTCAAGTTACTGTTGTTTAACAATAACAAGAAAACTTAAAGTAAAAATATATTTTGCTTAACAAACTTACACAGTGTATACATGTGTTAATGTTTCTATGTAGAAATATTTCTAGCCTCATAGTATCTAATATTTTAAGATATCTTCTTTCAACTATTATAAAAAAACTTATGCTTACGATTCATATATCTTTGACAATAAACATTACATGCATTCTTCGTATATTATTCAGCATTGTCATTTTCCTTTCATTAATTCATTCCATAATTCTCTCTATCTCCCTCAGCAGTGATGACAATATGTTCATTTTTCATAGTTTTAATCTTTCTTCTCAACCACAAATAAGGTAGCCAATGGGTAATTATTTAAAGAACTACTCATTAATCAATATCCTCTTACTTCCATTTCCCTTTTTAAATAATCTGAAATAAATTACAGTTGACCCTTGAACAAAATGGGTTTTAACTAACTGCGTGAGTCCATTTATACACATATTTCCTTCTACCTCTGCCACCCCTGAGACAGCAAGACTAACCCCTCCTCTTCTTTCTCCCCCTCAGCCTACTCAACATGAAGATGATGAAGGTGCAGATCTTTATAATGCTCTTCTTAATAAATGGTAATTATGCTTAATAAATGGTAATTATATTTTCTCTTCCTTATGATTTTCTTAATAACATTTTCTTTTCTCTAGCTTACTTTATGGCAAGAATATAATACATAATACATATATTATACAAATTATGTTAATTGACTATTTATGTTATTGGTAAGGTTTCAAGTCAACAGTAGGCTATTAGTAGTGGAGTTTGGAGAGTCAAAAGTTATATGTTGATTTTAGACAGAACAGGGATCAACGACCCAAACCCTGCATTGTTAAAGTTCGACTGTATTCCATAATCAAGTCATCTAGCATTGATTTTTCACAATTGTTTTGTTATATTACTTGTTTCTAGCATTCATAGTCATTCAATATGATAAGTATTCCTAATATTATTTTTGTGTAATTTTTTTGCCAGAATATACAACCTATCCAAAGATACAATTCATTCCCCCCTTATTTTCTACTTTAACATAAT
>NW_012151396.1:4598185-4602219 GCF_000956105.1 Propithecus coquereli | reverse complement strand
GCCTCCCAGAGAGCTAGGATTACAGGCGTGAGCCACCTCTTATATAGTAAACATGATTGTATCTAAGATGCCTTTGAAATAGGATAAAATGCCTCAATGCTACCATCTTTGAAGAAAAGTGTTCTATAAAATATAATCACATAATATCTTTAAAATAAAGTGATTGGACTTCCAGAATAGTTGCCAATACTCTGATTTGAGCATTAATTTGTGCAATAGAGAGAGATGATATCTCAAGAGTATTATATAGAAGTAAGCACCTTCAATGTAAGTTTTCCTGGGCCTTTTCACCATTTTGTTCACTACTTCTACAGAAAAATAAGAGAAAAATAGTGATTTTTCCTAAGATGCAGATGGGAATGGGGAGAGAGATGAAACGATCCTTGCTAAGAGTAGTCTATTTAGCAAGAGGCAGAACCCCTGTCTCAGGAAAAACAGGTACTTAACACGAGCACCCATGAAAAAAGGACGAAATCATTTGTACAGAGTTGCTGAGCAGAATGCCAAGGATGAGTCATCTCCACTCAAAATTATGAGATGTAAAGGATTCTTCAGAGCAATCCACAAAACTTTGCATGGCAGTCCACTTCACAAACATTAAATACTACACGTAATAATACTTTTTACTATGAAGATACATCTATGAAGACCAAGCTTCCTAAAAGACTCATCATCTCTCCAAGTAGATTCTAGTAACAAAATGAAAAACTTTGGATAGATGCCATTAATTCAGGTAAACTTCTGTCATGAAAGACTTACAATGGCAATTTAGCATTCTGAGAGAAAAGGTGAACACTAAATGCCAATAGAAATAATCCCGTCATGAAACAGGTAAACATTTGGGGAAAGAGTATTTTGTTGTAGATGCAAGAGATAATATCTGCATGATAAATTGGGATGCTGAAATCATTGTGTTCAGTTTCCTAACATTCAAAAATTGTTTTCATTACATTCTTTCAGGAAAATAAGTTAACTGGAAGAAATAATGTGAAGTGGTCTTGAGAATGGTAGAGAAATTAGTCAAGACTCTACTTGCATCACCAACCCAGTAACCTACTGCATTGATTATACGAGGTCGGATAATTGAAAGGAATCAGAAGATCCCACCAAGTGAACCATGCAAGGCTTAAAGTAAAGGATACCATAAGCAGGAAGAAGAATGAGTGAGTAAACTTAGGGAACCCAGAGACTTCCAGGTGCAGCTCCCAGCTGCCTTTCTCAGCAACACAGGACATACTTGGTTTTTAGATTATGACCGTTTAAGACATGTGTGAGGAATCACGGTTTCAGGGAAGACTGAGCAAAAAATTTCAAGATTTTTCTTGTAATATTCCACTGGTCACTTAGCCAAGCTAAGTGGTGTAGCTGGTTAAACCAGAGATCATTTTTCAATGTATGTATTCCTAAACGATGTACATAGGCTAGTCTCATGTGTCCCAAGGGCGTTTTGAACTTTAAACAGCACATTAAAAGTAACTAGGTATCATATCCTGTATCTTGGCTTTGGGTAGGTACTAGACCTCTAGACATCCCTGGACAGAAACAGAGCTGTCTTGTCAAAGTGTCAGAAAGCTCTGTCTCTCACAGCTACACTCTGGCCAGGGTACACCTCCATGTTGACTTACCCTGAACTCTCTTTCCACCTTGAATTTTCTCCTAAGTCCCAGATATATTTTTGATAAACTGCTGGTTATACACATTACTGTATATCGTGTACACATTGCACTGTAAACACGTGCACACATTTTTTTCATTGTATAAAGACATTTGAAATTTGATTTTCTTAAATATTATATCTTTCACCCCAATTATTTCTTTTATCTTGTATAGCTTGGATATTTTATACAACAAGTATTGTCTTACAGCTTCAGCTGCCTTAACAAAATGTCATAAACTGGTGGCTTAAATAAGAGAAATCAATTTTTTCACAGTTTGAGAACCAGATGTCTAAGATCAGGGTACCAACATGATTCCGTTCTGGTGAGGAGCCTCTTCCTGGCTGGCACATGGCTGTGTTCTCTCTGTGCCCTCTCATGGTATTTCTTCCGTGTGTATGAGCAGAAAGAGAGAGAAAGGGAGCTCTCTGGTGTTTGTTCTTATGAGAACACTATTCCTATAGGATCAGGGCCCCACCCTTAGGACCCCATTTGGCTTTAATTACCTCCCTAAAAACCTTATCCCCAACTACAGTCACACTGGGGGGTGAGGCTTTAACAGATGAATTTAGAGAGGAGACACAATTCATTCCATTACAAGTATAATACATTTGGGTGTTAATATATTTAATAATTCCATATAATATACAAGCAAAAAAGAAGGGAGGAGCAAAAATGAAAGAGGCAAGGGAAATCCCAAGTATTTCTTGTATTAAGAGTAATTGTTCCTTTTTTTTATTATTTCAGAATATTATGGGGGTACAAACATTTTGGTTACATATAATGCCTTTGCCTCGGCCAAGCCAGGGCTACAGGTGTTCACATCCCCCACACAGTGCACTCCGCATCCATTAGTTGTGAGTTTACCCACCCCCACCACCCCCCTCCCACCTGACTGGCACCCAGTGAGTATTACTACCATGTGAGCACCTTAGTGTTGATCACTTAGTACCAATTTGATGGTGAGTACATGTGGTGCTTGTTTTTCCATTCTTGTGGTATCTCACTTCAAAGGATGGGCTCAAGTTCTGATATAAGAGGTGCTAGTTCACCATTGTTTTTTGTAGTTGAGTAGTATTCCTTGGTATACATATATCACATTTTATTAATCCACTCATGTATTGATGGACACTTGGGTTGTTTCCACATCTTTGCTATTGTGAATTGCACTGCCATAAACATTTGAGTGCACATGTCTTTATTATAGAGTGTCTTTGTTCTGTTTTTAATACCATTTATTTCATTTATTCTATATTGCTTAATATAAAGGTATTTTATCCAATTCCATCACTCTGCTTTCATATCAAGGTCTGATTGTTTCTTAGTTCTAAGAGCAGTCAACCTCTGGCAGTGATACTACTTTATTTTTGTGGACAGGTGTCCTTGTCCTCTGGCTCTTCTCCCTGTTTTATAGTTGAGACATATGGCTTCTCTGTGTATATTTCTTCATCACTAACCCCTCAGGTTCTCTCTCATTAAGACTCACCATGATTTGATAACCTGACATTTAGAAGTCATATGATTTTCCAATGAAGCTAACAATATTTAAGACACCTATTTTTCCCAAAATAGTGCACTAATTTTACATGTTGATGAAATTTTGACATGATATAGTATTTACATTATGTAATTTTACATGACATTTATACAATGTCATATTGTGTTTCATCATATTTAAAAATTTAAGAAAACTACTTTTCAATAATTTTATAGTACCTTTATTTAAAAATCTGAATCATATTTAAGTTGTAAAATTAAGTTAAAATTTTGGGGGCATCTCAAGAACTCAATATTTGCTGAGAAATTAATGGTTTTTTGGGGAATGCTCTTTCCTCACAAGAAAAAAAGCTCAGTTGAAGAGGTATGAGTGCCTGTCATTATGTCTGTGCACTAAAGAAGAATGGATTTGGGAGCCTCTGATTCAACTTCTAGGGATAATAGTAGCATTTGAGTTTGATTGGATGAATATTAACATATGAGATACACAGTTTTCTCTAGACTATGTTGAGCTGTTATTGGAAGATCATAAAAAAAAAACCAACAATACTGGCTTTGTAGATAAGTGAAAAATTCAGTTCTACACAGAGAAGAGCTTTCAACTGCACCAAAACAATTAGTGTGCGTTCTGACTTATTCCACAGAATTTGGGGCTGATTACCGACAATAGCAGGTAATCATTGACTCTGGGAGTGAGGGGCAGGACTTAACCCAAAGAGGGAGTATACCAAGTAGTCTCCAAGTAGGACAAGGGAAAATGCAAAAGCTTAAGTCCAACTTTCCTATTGAAAACTTACTTTTTTAAGAAATAAATTCTATTAATATTGCATTATCTCTGCATTATATTTTGTTATTTTAAATTTAATATAACCTCATGAACAT
>NW_012151396.1:4588583-4598135 GCF_000956105.1 Propithecus coquereli | reverse complement strand
GATGATGTTATAAGAAAAATAGCTCGAGAGGTAAAATCCACTTTAAAAAGAATACCATGCAGTTTGGGGGACTTTCAGTTTAAGTTTCCACATGTAAGAGGCTAAAAATTTTTCTCCTTTTTTTATGATAAGAAAAAGTTAGAGAAACTGAAAAATCAATGACTTTTCATGGGCTCATCAGAAAACTGACTTGCAGGGTCTATCGCCATCCTGAACCCTGGAGATCCATGGACATCCAGCGAGATTCGCTTACAAGGCTAGCTGACACGTTGATTTCAGCCTTAGGAGACCAGAGGGTGGACCATCTAAAATGTGTTAGATTCCTGATCCACAGAAGATGTGAGATAACAAATTTGGGTTGTTTTTAGCCACTAAATTTTTTATATTTGTTACATAGCAATAGAATATAGATACAGAAATATATAGAGTATATTTCACTCTTCATATCATTTGCTAAACTAACTACATGACAAAGTTGGTTTGTACAATCTCTATAGAAGAAAAATGTATTAAATGTTTTCTAGGTGCAACGGTGGCATTTCCTATTGTTACCGGCACATTTTATATAACATTGTCTAATTAAAGTTTGAAAATAAATCATTCATCTAATGATCTTATCATCTTCTTTTTTTTTGAGACAGAGTCTCACTGTGTTGCCCGGGCTAGAGTGCCGTGGCGTTAGCCTAGCTCACAGCAACCTCAAACTCCTGGGCTCAAGCGATCCTCCTGCCTCAGCCTCCCGAGTAGCTGGGACTACAGGCATACGCCACCATGCCCGGCTAATTTTTTTTCTATGTATTTTTAGTTGTTCAATTAATTTCTTTCTAATTTTAGTAGAGACGGAGTCTCGCTCTTGCTCAGGCTGGTTTTGAACTCCTGAGCTCAAACAATCCGCCCGCTTCAGCCTCCCAGAGAGCTAGGATTACAGGCGTGAGCCACCTCTTATATAGTAAACATGATTGTATCTAAGATGCCTTTGAAATAGGATAAAATGCCTCAATGCTACCATCTTTGAAGAAAAGTGTTCTATAAAATATAATCACATAATATCTTTAAAATAAAGTGATTGGACTTCCAGAATAGTTGCCAATACTCTGATTTGAGCATTAATTTGTGCAATAGAGAGAGATGATATCTCAAGAGTATTATATAGAAGTAAGCACCTTCAATGTAAGTTTTCCTGGGCCTTTTCACCATTTTGTTCACTACTTCTACAGAAAAATAAGAGAAAAATAGTGATTTTTCCTAAGATGCAGATGGGAATGGGGAGAGAGATGAAACGATCCTTGCTAAGAGTAGTCTATTTAGCAAGAGGCAGAACCCCTGTCTCAGGAAAAACAGGTACTTAACACGAGCACCCATGAAAAAAGGACGAAATCATTTGTACAGAGTTGCTGAGCAGAATGCCAAGGATGAGTCATCTCCACTCAAAATTATGAGATGTAAAGGATTCTTCAGAGCAATCAACAAAACTCTGCATGGCAGTCCACTTCACAAACATTAAATACTACACGTAATAATACTTTTTACTATGAAGATACATCTATGAAGACCAAGCTTCCTAAAAGACTCATCATCTCTCCAAGTAGATTCTAGTAACAAAATGAAAAACTTTGGATAGATGCCATTAATTCAGGTAAACTTCTGTCATGAAAGACTTACAATGGCAATTTAGCATTCTGAGAGAAAAGGTGAACACTAAATGCCAATAGAAATAATCCCGTCATGAAACAGGTAAACATTTGGGGAAAGAGTATTTTGTTGTAGATGCAAGAGATAATATCTGCATGATAAATTGGGATGCTGAAATCATTGTGTTCAGTTTCCTAACATTCAAAAATTGTTTTCATTACATTCTTTCAGGAAAATAAGTTAACTGGAAGAAATAATGTGAAGTGGTCTTGAGAATGGTAGAGAAATTAGTCAAGACTCTACTTGCATCACCAACCCAGTAACCTACTGCATTGATTATACGAGGTCGGATAATTGAAAGGAATCAGAAGATCCCACCAAGTGAACCATGCAAGGCTTAAAGTAAAGGATACCATAAGCAGGAAGAAGAATGAGTGAGTAAACTTAGGGAACCCAGAGACTTCCAGGTGCAGCTCCCAGCTGCCTTTCTCAGCAACACAGGACATACTTGGTTTTTAGATTATGACCGTTTAAGACATGTGTGAGGAATCACGGTTTCAGGGAAGACTGAGCAAAAATTTCAAGATTTTTCTTGTAATATTCCACTGGTCACTTAGCCAAGCTAAGTGGTGTAGCTGGTTAAACCAGATATCATTTTTCAATGTATGTATTCCTAAACGATGTACATAGGCTAGTCTCATGTGTCCCAAGGGCGTTTTGAACTTTAAACAGCACATTAAAAGTAACTAGGTATCATATCCTGTATCTTGGCTTTGGGTAGGTACTAGACCTCTAGACATCCCTGGACAGAAACAGAGCTGTCTTGTCAAAGTGTCAGAAAGCTCTGTCTCTCACAGCTACACTCTGGCCAGGGTACACCTCCATGTTGACTTACCCTGAACTCTCTTTCCACCTTGAATTTTCTCCTAAGTCCCAGATATATTTTTGATAAACTGCTGGTTATACACATTACTGTATATCGTGTACACATTGCACTGTAAACACGTGCACACATTTTTTTCATTGTATAAAGACATTTGAAATTTGATTTTCTTAAATATTATATCTTTCACCCCAATTATTTCTTTTATCTTGTATAGCTTGGATATTTTATACAACAAGTATTGTCTTACAGCTTCAGCTGCCTTAACAAAATGTCATAAACTGGTGGCTTAAATAAGAGAAATCAATTTTTTCACAGTTTGAGAACCAGATGTCTAAGATCAGGGTACCAACATGATTCCGTTCTGGTGAGGAGCCTCTTCCTGGCTGGCACATGGCTGTGTTCTCTCTGTGCCCTCTCATGGTATTTCTTCCGTGTGTATGAGCAGAAAGAGAGAGAAAGGGAGCTCTCTGGTGTTTGTTCTTATGAGAACACTATTCCTATAGGATCAGGGCCCCACCCTTAGGACCCCATTTGGCTTTAATTACCTCCCTAAAAACCTTATCCCCAACTACAGTCACACTGGGGGGTGAGGCTTTAACAGATGAATTTAGAGAGGAGACACAATTCATTCCATTACAAGTATAATACATTTGGGTGTTAATATATTTAATAATTCCATATAATATACAAGCAAAAAAGAAGGGAGGAGCAAAAATGAAAGAGGCAAGGGAAATCCCAAGTATTTCTTGTATTAAGAGTAATTGTTCCTTTTTTTTATTATTTCAGAATATTATGGGGGTACAAACATTTTGGTTACATATAATGCCTTTGCCTCGGCCAAGCCAGGGCTACAGGTGTTCACATCCCCCACACAGTGCACTCCGCATCCATTAGTTGTGAGTTTACCCACCCCCACCACCCCCCTCCCACCTGACTGGCACCCAGTGAGTATTACTACCATGTGAGCACCTTAGTGTTGATCACTTAGTACCAATTTGATGGTGAGTACATGTGGTGCTTGTTTTTCCATTCTTGTGGTATCTCACTTCAAAGGATGGGCTCAAGTTCTGATATAAGAGGTGCTAGTTCACCATTGTTTTTTGTAGTTGAGTAGTATTCCTTGGTATACATATATCACATTTTATTAATCCACTCATGTATTGATGGACACTTGGGTTGTTTCCACATCTTTGCTATTGTGAATTGCACTGCCATAAACATTTGAGTGCACATGTCTTTATTATAGAGTGTCTTTGTTCTGTTTTTAATACCATTTATTTCATTTATTCTATATTGCTTAATATAAAGGTATTTTATCCAATTCCATCACTCTGCTTTCATATCAAGGTCTGATTGTTTCTTAGTTCTAAGAGCAGTCAACCTCTGGCAGTGATACTACTTTATTTTTGTGGACAGGTGTCCTTGTCCTCTGGCTCTTCTCCCTGTTTTATAGTTGAGACATATGGCTTCTCTGTGTATATTTCTTCATCACTAACCCCTCAGGTTCTCTCTCATTAAGACTCACCATGATTTGATAACCTGACATTTAGAAGTCATATGATTTTCCAATGAAGCTAACAATATTTAAGACATCTATTTTTCCCAAAATAGTGCACTAATTTTACATGTTGATGAAATTTTGACATGATATAGTATTTACATTATGTAATTTTACATGACATTTATACAATGTCATATTGTGTTTCATCATATTTAAAAATTTAAGAAAACTACTTTTCAATAATTTTATAGTACCTTTATTTAAAAATCTGAATCATATTTAAGTTGTAAAATTAAGTTAAAATTTTGGGGGCATCTCAAGAACTCAATATTTGCTGAGAAATTAATGGTTTTTTGGGGAATGCTCTTTCCTCACAAGAAAAAAAGCTCAGTTGAAGAGGTATGAGTGCCTGTCATTATGTCTGTGCACTAAAGAAGAATGGATTTGGGAGCCTCTGATTCAACTTCTAGGGATAATAGTAGCATTTGAGTTTGATTGGATGAATATTAACATATGAGATACACAGTTTTCTCTAGACTATGTTGAGCTGTTATTGGAAGATAATAAAAAAAAAACCAACAATACTGGCTTTGTAGATAAGTGAAAAATTCAGTTCTACACAGAGAAGAGCTTTCAACTGCACCAAAACAATTAGTGTGCGTTCTGACTTATTCCACAGAATTTGGGGCTGATTACCGACAATAGCAGGTAATCATTGACTCTGGGAGTGAGGGGCAGGACTTAACCCAAAGAGGGAGTATACCAAGTAGTCTCCAAGTAGGACAAGGGAAAATGCAAAAGCTTAAGTCCAACTTTCCTATTGAAAACTTACTTTTTTAAGAAATAAATTCTATTAATATTGCATTATCTCTGCATTATATTTTGTTATTTTAAATTTAATATAACCTCATGAACATGCTGCATAAATGGTGGGGCTGGAAGTATTAAATATTAATCATAGAAATGGATAATAAATAGGCACCCAATGTTCTTCCTAATGGGACCATATAATAATTTTCTCTATATCATTTGATCTCATTTTTATATAATTAAATGATGATCCAACAATGAAGCTAGACATTACTAGAAGTGTGTTCCACTGCCTGCCAAATAAACCAGACCCAATTTCTACCAAAGACAATAAAAGCAGAAATGTGATTTATTAGCAGACCACAGAAAATATGCTAACATTCCCAACCACTTTTTTTCTGGATGTTAGATACAAGAAAGAAAGAATGTACTTTTGTGGTTTATGATAAATATAGATTAAGTAAGTCTGTGAGACATTTTTAATTTCCCTGTGGCGGTTACAGTTGCACTTCTGCAATTCCTTTCAACAGCACTAACAGGGCTGATTGTCCTTAGAACAGCACTACTATCAATAGCAGCAGTGGTAACAGGATTCTCCTCTTAGCATCATTAAATTGATAAAGTAACCACAAAAACACTTAAAACAATTTCAGGAATTTGAGTAAACAAAGTGTTGAACACCATTGCCTTATTTTTCTGAAGATAAGAAAAGAAAGGCATTCTATTTTTAATTATTTATTTTGATAAATTGTAAATTTTACAGTTTATCACAGTAAATTGTAAAATTATAGATTTATAGGTTGTTATAAGAAATATTATAAGGGGATCCCAAGTATCATTTACTTAGTTTTATTCCTGTGGAAACATCTTGAAAAATTACTGCACAGTGTTTCCACCAAGGTGTTGACATTGATAGAGTCAAGATACAGAACATTTCCAAAACTATAAGGTTTCCTCTTGCTGCCCTTTTATAAACATACCACCCCATTCCATCTGCTCCTTAACCCCTGGCAATCACTAATCTGTTCTCTATTTCCATAATTTTATCTTTTCAAGACTGTATTATAAAAGAGAGTCAGATCATATGTAACTTTCAGAATTGTTTCTTTTTTTTTGTTCAGTAGCAAATTTCTATGCAGATTCATCTAGGTTGTTGCATTCCCTGTCAATAGTTCATTCCCTTTTATTGCTGAGGAGTATTTCATGACATAGATGAAACACAGTTTGTTTAACCCCTCGCCAGCTGAGGAAATTCTGGGTAATTTCCAGTTTGGGACTATTATGAGTAAAGTTTCTACGGGCATGTGTGTGCAGGTTGTAATGTGAACGTAGGTTCCTTTCTATGGAATAAATGCACAAGGGTACAATTGCTACTTGGTGTCATAAATTCATGTTTTGTTTGGTAAGAAGCTCCCAAACTATTTCGCACAATGGCTGTACCATTTTACATTCCCATCAGCGACGTATCCGTGTTCTAGTTTCTCCAATTCCTTGCCGACATTTGGTGGTGTTTCTATTTTTTTTTTTTTTTGTCAGATACATGGTTTGCATATATTTTCCCCCAGTCTATAGCGTCTCCTTTCATCCTTTTAACAGGGGCTTTCCTAATGCACAGTTTTAATTTTGATGGAGTCCAATTTATCAGTTTTTCTTGCTATGGATCCTGCTTTCAGTGTCAAATCTAAGAACACTTTTGCTTGCCCCAATTTCCAAAGAACTTCCATTTTTAAATAAAATTAATAGTTTTGTTTTCCTTCTAAGTCCATGATCCATTTGACTTAATTTTTGTACAAGCTATGAGAGTTAGGTCAAGATTCATTTCATCACATATAGATGTTCAATGTGTTAGTGACATTTTTTTAAAAAAATGCTATTCTCTCTCTATTGAATTGCTGTCTTTGTTGAAAACCAGTTAGACATATTTCTGGTCTCTCTTCTGGTCCTCTGTTCCATTGGTCTATCTGTCTGTCTCTTTACCAATGCCATGCTGCCTTTGTTACTGTGGATATTTAGAAGACCTTCATTTCTGATAGAGTGATTCCACTTTCATCTTGTTTTTCAGGACTGTTTTTAGCTATTTTAGGGCCCATGCCTTTAGAATAAACCTTTGTATGTATAGAAAAAGACCTGCTGAATTTTTGAGAGGAGTTGGATTCCACCTATAGGTCAATTTGGGGAGAACTAAGAATTTTTACTCTGTTGAGTCCTTAAGTCCATGAATACAGTATGTCTCCACTTATTTATGTGTTAAATTTCTTTCAGAATTTTGAAATTTTCAGAAAACATATCTTATAATACATTTGTTAAATGTATCCCTAAGTTTATTATTTCTCCTGATTACAAATAGTATTGTATATTTATTTTCAGTTTCTACGTGTTTATTGTTAAAATATGCGAACGTGTTTCATGTTTGTATGTTGATCTTCTGTTCTGCCACTTTCTGAACTCAAGTATTAGTTCTTAGAAATTTTGTTTCCTATTCCTTTTTGTACATGCATTAGGATTTTCTATGTAGCCAATCAAATTATTTGCAACTAGGGATGGTTTTGTTCCTTCCTTTGCAATATTTGTGTCTTGTATTATTTCTTTTGCTTGCCTTATTGTAGATTTCCCTATTTGATCTTATATAAATTTCTTGAATTTGTGGGTTTATGTCTTACACCAAACTTGGAAAGTTTTCAGGCATTATCTTTCAGACTGCTCTTTCATCCTGTTCTCTTTCTACTTTGCTTCTGGGACTCTGGTAATATGGAGTAGGATCTTTTGTATTGGCCCCACAAGTTCCTGAGGCTTGATTCTTTCTTTGTTTTTTTCAGTCTCTTAATTCAGTTTGGGTAAATTATTTTGATCTGTTGTTTACTCTCTTATCCATTGTCATCTTTGCTGTACCTGCCTGTCCAGCAATTTTTTGAAAATTTTAATTATAGTATTTTTTCAGTTCTATAATTTCCATTTAGATCTCCTTTGTAAGTTTGATTTTTGTTTCTTGCTAAGACATTCTCTCTTTTCATTTGTTTTTAGAAAATTTAATTGTTTGTTCAAATACTTTCATCATGGTTTCTTTAAAATCCTTGTCAGATAATTTCAATATCCAACTCATCTCGGTTGTTGGCATTAGTTGATTTTTTTCATTCATCCTGTGGCATTCCTTGTTCTTGTTAGGATGGGTGATATTTTATTATATCCAGGATATCTTAGCCATCAAATCAGGAGGCTCAGAGTCCTGTTTAGATTTTTAATTCTGTTGAGGTTTAGCCCAGAGATCCTGACACATTGCTGTGGGCTGTGGGTCCAACGGCAACCTAATTATCAGAGACTTGGAGGGGCAATTTTGGTCAGCCTGCTTCATCTCTTGTTGTGTGGCTTGGTCTCTCACTGAACTCTGCTGGTGCCGCTTGATGGGCTAGAAGGAGCTTCCTCATGCCAAGCTGGCAGTTGTCTCAATCTGGGAAAAAAGAGCCTATTGCCCAAGAGACTAAGAGTGCTTCTCGGAACGGTGCTTGCTGCACGGGAAACCCCTTGACAATGGCTTGTGGTCTCTTGGTGGGGAAGGGAGTCTCAGGCCCTGTGGTCTAGTATGGAGGGAACTTTCTCTAGCTTCTTACTGTCAATGGGCCTCTGGTCAGTCCAGTACTACCAGGCTCCCCTTGTGTTGTTGGTGGGACTCCCATTTGATCTGTGAGAGAAATGAGCTTCCAGGCCCATCATCTGTTGCTTGTTTGGAGTGGCAGGGGGTGAGGGGTGGGAGAGGTCAGGAAATGCTGGGCCTTGCCCAATATTCTGTGTTGGGCAGTGGTTGTAAGATGCCTTGTCTCTGTGATATTCCTCCGGTCCTGATGCTCCTAATCAATGTGCTTTCCTCCTTCTACATATCAGAGTTATATTTGGTTGTCTCTTTCACTATTTTCTGAATTCATATTTGCACTTAGCAGGGAGTAGGAGGGAGAGAGGAGACTACACTATTTTGTCCAGACTGAAAATCCAGTGTAATTTTATAAGGTACCTATATTAGATCTTGCTATCCCATAATCTCATATTGTACAATTGTCAATCACTAATAGGTTCTCAGATTTGTTTCTCTATGAGATACCATGGAAATCATTATGATCCTAAAATATGGTCATGTACTAGAAACTCTGGAGTAAATGCTATAGAAGTTTTTAGAATATATGCAAATGTTCATTTTGCACTTCTGAAAATTATGTTTATTAATACAGGTTTTTATATAACTGTCCTTTAGTTTTCACCATGCTTGATGATTCATCATTGTGACATATCACAGCACAGCTGGTTGCCAGGAGTGACATTATAGCAAAGATTTATATAAAATATCTAAAAGTTATGCAGCTATAATGCTTCTACTCCACGGGTAGCACCATCAATACCCCCATTTAGGATAATAGCTCTAGAAAAAAAAAGTTCCACAAAGAATAGTAATGAAATTGCTTGTCTCTAACATTCCAGCAAAAGAAACATAGCTATAAAATTTGTATCTAAAAATATCCTGCCTTCTCAAGGAGTCAACATTTAAAATTTGAAACTGAATGGTTAATTTACATAGGTCTCGTTTGGAAGAACACAAAATGTAAACATTTATTAGTAACTTTGTAGATAAACTTTTAATTTTAGAGTGATTTTGGACTTCCAGACAAAATGCAAAAATAGAGTTTGTTGTCATTTTAATTTAACTTTTTAAATCATTAAGTGACTGCAGCTTATTTTG
>NW_012151396.1:4584023-4586663 GCF_000956105.1 Propithecus coquereli | reverse complement strand
CCATGGAGTTCTACTCAGCCACAAAAAAACAATGGTGATCTAGCATCTCTTGTGTTATCCTGGATAGAGCTGGAGTCCATTCTACTGAGTGAAGTGTCCCAAGAACGGAAAAACAAGCACCACATGTACTCAGCTTCAAATTAGTATTAACTATCAACACTTATGTGCACATATAGTAGTAACATTCATCGGGTGTCAAGCAGATGGGAAGGGGCAAGAGGGAATAGGCATATTCACACCTAATGAGTGCAGTGCGCACTCTCTGGGGGATTGACATGTTTGAAGCTCTGACTCGGGTGGGGCAAAGGCAATGTATGTAACCTAAACATTTGTACCCCCATAATATGCTGAAATAAAAAATAAAAAAAACATACAGATAAGTAATGAATTTGGGCTTTAAGCTTTACAGTATCTGTATCCAAATTCTAACAAAATTAATAATAATACCATGAAGGGGAAGATTCTTTTACGCTACCACAGCAGTCTAGAGGCTTCTAAAATTAAAGCCAGAACTTGCAGAACCAGCCCAGCAGATATCATATGGGAAGGATCGTAGTGAGAAAGGGGGAAAAAGTATGCAGTGGAAGGAGCCCAAGATTTTAGTTTCCACTTCCACTGCTGTGACTCTGGCCAAAACAAGGCAACTATGTTATTGTCAGCTTTCATATAAGTAAGTAAAAATGATATAACAATTCTACAATGGACCAAATGTTTGTGTCTCCCCAAAATTCATATGTTGAAATCTTAAACCTCAAGATGATGGTATTAGGATGTGGGGCCTTTGGGCAGAGATTAGGTCATGTGGGCAGAGCCTCCATGAATGGGATTTAGTGACCTTATAAAAGAGACCCCGGAGAGATAACCTCTCCCTTTCCACCACGAGAGGACACAGTGAAAGGCCAGCCCTCTATGAAGAGGGCCCTTGCCAGATACCAAATCTGCCTTGATCTTGGGCTTCCCAACTTCCAGAACTGTGAGAAATAACTTTCTGTTATTTATAAGCCACTTAGACTATGATATTCTGTTATAGCAGCTTCAAGAGACTAACATAAAAATTCTAACTCTTCCCAACTCCATAACATTATTGGAAAAATCGCTCTGAAAAGATGTGCATAAGTGTAACGTTAAGGATTGTCATAATAAATATAATCTTTTATGTGAGGCCTACAACTATTTTTTACGGTTATTGGCTGTAACTTAACCAAATCTAAAGAATCAGTTCATTCTTGTGTATAGTTAGAATTAATGATATATCTGCTTAGATTTTGTTAGTAATCCAGATCTTAATTTTGCTGACAATTTATTGCCCACATTGGCATGTCTGTGTTTGTATGGGAGTAGAGAAAAATTTAACAGCATTGCTCCTGTGATAACCATTTAATTCTTCAAACCAACTTGGATTTAAAAAAAGAATAACATGTATTTGTTAAAGTTTACAAACGATAGTCACGTTATCTAATTTAATTTCTAAATCTCTCTCGATTTTACTTATGAGAAAGTTAAAACTTAGTGACATAAAATGTAGTTTTTAAGATCACACAGATAAGTTGTTTGATTTTTTCTTGCTTATTTTCCTGAGTTCTGTATAGATTCTAGTATCAGCCCTTTATCGGATGTGTAGCATACAAATATTTTCTCCCATCCTGTAGGTTGTCTGTCTGCTCCTGTGACAGTTTCCTTGGCTCTGCATAAGCTTTTTAATTTGATCAGGTCCCTGAACACTTAAGTGCACATATAGTAATAACATTCGTTGGGTGTCGGGCAGATGGGAGCGGGGAGGAGGGGATGGGTATATACATGACTAATGGGTGCAGTGGGCACCGTCTGGGGGATGGACATGCTTGAAGCTCTGACTCGGGTGGGGCAAAGGAAATATATGTAACCTAAACATTTTTATCCCCATAATTTTCTGAAATAAATAAAAAGAAAAGAAAAAATAAAGGTGGTAACATAAAAAAAATAATTTGATCAGTCTTATTTATTTATTTTTGTTGTTGCTGTGATTGCCTTTGGGGTCTTCTTCATAAATTCTTTGCCTAGGCCAATATCTGTAAGAGTTTTTCTGACATTTTCTTCTAGAATTCTTATAGTTTCATGCCTTAGTTTTAAGTCTGTTATCCACTGTGAGTTTATTTTTGTGAGAGGTGAGAGGTGTGGATCCTGTTTCAGTCTTCTACATGTGGCTATCCAATTTTCCCAGCACCGTTTATTGAATAAGGATTCTTTTCCCCAGGGTATGAAAGTGAGCAAAGGACATGAACAGAGACTTTTCAAAAGAAGATAGACCGATGACTAACAAACATGAAAAAAATGCTCAACATCTCTAATCACCAGGGAAATACAAATCAAAATCACAGTGAGATATCACTTCACTCCAGTGAGAATGGTCTTTATCAAAAAGTCCCAAAACAATAAATGTTGTCATGCTTGTGGAGAGATAGGAACACTCATACACTGCTGGTGGGACTGCAAACTAGTACAACCTCTCTGGAAAGTAATATGGAGATACCTCAAAGAGCTACAAGTAGAACTACCATTTGATCCAGCAATCCCATTACTGGGCACCTACCCAAAGGAAAAAAAGACATTCTATAAAAAAGACATCTGCACTCGAATGTTTATAGCAGCAAAATTTACAAT
>NW_012151396.1:4569200-4581759 GCF_000956105.1 Propithecus coquereli | reverse complement strand
TTTAGGTTTAATTAAAAAATGATCAGAATAAACAGAGAATTCCTATATATTCCTTGCTCTCTCCTCCCCATATAGTTTCTCCTATTATTAACATCTTGTGTTAGGGCAGCACATTTGTTATTAATACAACTGATAAACCAAGATTGATACATTATTATTAGCTGAAGTACATACTTTACATTAGGGATCACTCTTTGTGTTGTACCAATCTATGAATTTTGATAAATGCACAGTGTCATGTATCCGCCGTTAGAGCATCATATGGAAAAGTTTCACTGACCTAAAAATCTCATGTGCTCCAATTATTCATTTTCCTCTCTCTTCCACCAAATCACTGTCAGACACTGATTTTTTTTTCACTGTCTCTATAGTTTTACCTTTTCCAGAATGTCATATACAGTCAGCCCTCCCTGCAGCAGTTTCTGCATCCTCCAATTCAAATAACCATAAATCAGAACAAAATCAATACAACAAAAAAAATAATACAAACAAAAAACAATATAGTATAACAACTATTCATCTAGTATTTGCATAGTGTTAGGTATTATAATTAATCTAGGAATAATTTAAATATATAAGAAGATGTGCTTAGGTTATATAGAAATATGAATTCTATGCTACTTTATATAAGGAACTTGAGCATCCTTCGATTTTGGTATTCATGGAGTGGGGGACACAGGCAGTGTGTCCTGGAACCAATGCCTTGTGGATATGGAGACACAACTGTAGTTGGAATCATACAGTATGTAGCCTTTTCAGATTAGTTTCTTTTCCTTAGCAACATGCATTTAGTGTTCCTGTATGTTTTTTTGCAGTTTAGTGGCTGATATGGACATGCCACAGTTAGTTTACCCATTCATCTATTGAAGGACATGTTGATTGCTTCCAATTTTTGTCAATTATGAATAAAACAGGTTTTTGTGTGGATATATGTTTTCAACTCCTTTGGGTAAATAACCAACAGTGGGGTTGCTGGATTGTATAGTAAGATCATGTTTAATTTTATAAGAAACTACCAACTGTCCTCCAAAGTGACTGTACTGTTTTGCATTCTTACCAGCAAGGATTGTTACACATCTTTGCTAGCATTTGCTGTTGGCAGCATTTTGGATTTTGAAGTTCTAACAGATGTATAGTGGTATCTCATTGTTATTTTTATTTGCAATTCCTTACTGACATATGGTATTGATCATGTCTTCAAATACAGTTGATCCTTGAACAACATGGGTTTGAACTGCACAGGACCACTTATATGTGGATTTTCTTCCACCGGTGTCACCCCTGAGACAGCTAGAACAATTCCTCCTCTTCGTCCTCCTCTTCAGCCTACTCAATGTGACGATGATGAGGGTGAAGACCTTCATGATGATTGGCTTCCACTTCATGAACAGTAAATATATTTTCTCTTCCTTATGATTTTCTTAATAACATTTTCTTTTCTCTAGTTTGCTTCATTGTAAAGATGCAGGAGGTAATGCACATAACATACAAAATACGTGTGAATCGACTCTTCATGTTATCAGTGAGCCTTCTGTTTTGTGTTATTCATTACAGGATTAATGGTGGTTTTTAAGGAGAGTGTGTTAGTTATTAAGGTAATATCTCTACACATTTTACGTTACATTATAACGCTGGGGGAACTTAGCCAGCTACACTTCTGATGTGCCAGATGCCTCCATGTTAAGTCCTGCCAATGAGGCTACTACAGGAAAACTGTGTGGCGGGTGTTCTATTTGCTTCCTGGGGCAGCCTGTCTGCTTGCATTCCTTTAAGCCATTATTCTACCAACACCTCCACACTGTGGCAGCTGGTCCTCCCTAAAGCAGCAGCTGAATTCAGTTTTCACTCTTTTGAAAGGATTGCAGAACCAGCTTCGCTGTTCACCATCCACTCGCACTTAGCCCACAAACACCACCTAGCCAATGACTACTCTTGGGGTGCTTCCTCTAAACGCCTAAATTGTAATATTTTTAGACTTTTCTTTTTGCTCCCTCAGTCCAAAGAGATAATGAAGTTAATAAAAATTGGTGGCATTCTGCTTCTGCTTAAGATGTAGAAAGCTGCATGAGAGAAGCGTCCTACTGAAATGATGAGAAAAAATCTGATACTCTACAAAATAATTACTTCCTTTGAGTCCATCAGGGACCTAAGTCACAAGGCAAACAGGTGGACTGAATTTAAAATTGCAGCCAGCCCCCTTCAAAGGAATGCTGGTAATGTTTTATCTTCAGAAAAGCTCAAGAAATAGAGGTGACCACCGAAAAGTGACTAAGAAGATTGCTAAAATTTTAATTAATTGTCACCAGTCATGTAGGGATATAATGACGAGTTAGAATCCTGGAGCTCTAAATACAAAGAAAGTTTGTAGTGAATTGCAAGCTTTTTTCCAAGGGCCTCTATTGGGTGCTCATGAGAAAGTCTGGGTGGGAGCAGTGCAGGTGGGAGTGGGGAGAAGGGGGATGGGCAAATTCACACCTAACGGGTACAGTGCACACTGTCTGGATGATGGACACACTACAACTTTGACTCAAATGGTACAAAAACGATTTATGTAACCAAAAGGTTTGTACCCCCATAATATTCTGAAATAAAAAATAATAAAAATAAAAATAAATAAATTTTTCCACATCGGTGGTGCATAGGCATGAAATTCCACCCTTGTCCTGGGCTTTTCTCTCTTTATCAACCAAAGTTTCAAACCTTGTGGGGCTGGGCAGGAAATATGTCATTGCTCAGAGTCCAGAAAAATGTCCCAAGCTTCCTTGCGGTCAGGTGGAAGGAGTTATCTGTCCCAGAGGAAGAAAGAACAGGAACCCCCTGGCTTCAGCACATGTCTTTTACCCAGTTAAAAAGTAACAACGATCTGTTTCTGAGGAGTGGCCAGAAACCCTCCTGCTACCATTCCAAGCAATCAGACCCTGCCACTGTGGGAAGAAAAGAAGCAAAAGCTTCTTAAGCCAAGGGAGCTGCAGAAAATTTGTTCAGGCCTAGGACCCTAGCCTGGTAAAAAGCAAAGTTTTTCTGGTTTGGTTTTTTTTTTGGAAGTAGCTAGGACTATAGGTGTATAGGTGCACACCACCATACCTGGCTAATATTTTTTTTAATGTTTTTGTAGCTATGAGGTCTCACTATGTTGCCCAGGCTAGTCTCAAACTCTTGGGCTCATGTGATCCTCCTGCCTAGGCCTCCCAAAGTGCTGGGATTACAGGTGTCAGCCACTGCACCTGGTCTTAGCAAAGGTTTGAAACACAGATATATACAAATATGCAATCAGAAGTTGTCATGCTCTACCTTAGGCTAACATTGCCCAAGTATTTATTTGTATATCATTGGCATAAAGCAAACAAGCTGATGATTAGATTGTAGAAAATTTCTTGAGATAAAGAATAATTTCTTTTTTTGTGAAAGAAAGCTTGTTATTTACTGAAAACATACTGTAATTAAACTTTTCAATAATACATACATTTGTATTAGACATCGATGATATAATTTTGGCAGGTTTAATTAAATAGAAATTTCTTTGGTGAAAAACTAATTTTCAAAATCATAAGTGCACTCAGTGACCTGTTACAAGTAATAAGGTTCTTTCCTGGATTTCTGTTCCCCTCATGGCTTTCTACAGCTATAACTGTCAGTTTCAAATGTGTCAAATGGAAAATAGCAGGGACTAATGATGGTACTACTTTCTGAAGGAGCAGGATGTGTTTTGCATGTCTGAAAATCAATGTAACCCTAGAATAGAGGTTGTCATGATCTGCCTTTTCCAAGTGTCATACCATTTGGGAGAAAATGGAAGAAAGTTGCTTTCTGGATGCAAGCAATAAGACCAAATAGAATTAAATGGAATTCTGAGACAGATGTCAATAATGGAACAGCTTGGAAAGCCATTATTGTTATATAAAATCCTATAGACATTGACATTATGATTCTGCGAGTTATTCATTCTGCATGTTTTACTCCCAAACTTAGTTTTTCATAAAACAACATTCCTTTTCATTCCAAATTTCATTGAGAACATGTATCTGTGAAAATAATTACATGTATATGCTTTACATTTATATAGGGATTGATAAATGGTAGCTTTTTCGGATATATTACACAACGTCATTGCACATTCATGACAGTGCTGTGAGGCTATTCTTACTAGCAGTGTGAAATGCATTAGAGATATTAAATGGTTTTGTCAGTTCACATGATTTATAAATGGTGAAGGTATTAATAGAATAAGTGACCACTCTTCTATTCCCTAACCAGTTTCCTAAAGAAAATGCAATACTCCCTCATACGATGTCTAATACTTTTGGGGTTTGAACAGGCATGCAATTGGAGAAGACTAAGCAAGTGATTTTTATTAATTATGTCAATGCCAGTAAATTTCATGCCTTTCTGTCCTACTTAATGTTATTTACCAAAATAATTGCTTTGCCTTCTGGTGGACTTCAGCATTAGTTACATAAGATTAAATATTTACATTTTGTATTAATGAAGACATACAAGTATAGTCCTTTGCCAGAAATTTGGCTCTCAAGAACAGTTTACTTAGGCCAATAGGCCAGAGAACATTTCATGCACCGTTACCTTCTTATGCATTGTTCCTATTCTTTTTTTATTGGACTTTATTAATTGCCTCAGTATTTCATTATCTAACTTGAAATAAAAATTTATAAATATTTAGCAAGTTTTGGGGTCCCTATTCTTTATATAAACAAATGTAAATTAAGTGTACATCAATAAACAGGCTCTCATTGAAGGTCTGAGAGTGTCTCATTTGTTTTAAAAAATGATTTTATGCTTGTAGTTTGTGACAATTTTTTCAGCTTAAAAATTTTACTGTGATATTTGCAGTTATGCTCTAAATGGGTTAAGTATATCGAGATTTCCCATTCTTTGGGTGGAAATAAAAAACAACATATTTACATATTTTAGCAATATTTTATATCTACTACTAAGACTTTCTATGAAATTCAAGTCTTCCTATGTAGAAGGCACCTAAATCAATGTTACTTAGAAGTCCTTAACAAATCCCTAATTGTCAGGAGAAATTATTTTGGAGGCTAAATGAATTTCAAGCAATGATTTCTTTATAATCAAAACCAGTAAACGTTGTTCCTCAGAGGATGAGTCCTTCCAAATTGCTAAATGGATAAAAATATCTTCATTTGTTTTTTTAAAAAGATATATGTAGGTTTGTATTTATTTTAAAGCACATGTAGGAGTCCACAGTCCATTGCAACATAACACCACATGACATCTCGAGTGCTGATAAAGTTATTCTTTGCCTGGATCACCTCATGCACTCGCAGAGTGGTAGCAATCACCATAGGGAGTAGAATTAAATAGTCCAAACCAGAAAGCAAAAAATAAAAAGTTGAAATAAATAAATAAATAAAACAGCTACAGCAGTAATGATTAAATCTGGCAATGGAAACGTGCTATTTTCAGACTCGAAATGCATGTCATATAAGTATATCACACTGCCAAAAGATAGCTAGGAGGCACACGGAGCTACATTGATAATCTAAGGACATTAGCATTGTTCCGCCATACTCGGGGATGGATTAGCACTGCTCTCGATGTGTACAATCACAAACGTAACCCCGTGGGTGTGAGACATAATTTAAGAATTAATTTTAATTATTTTGAATGAGTAGTTTATTATTAATTATTGTTATTGTAATTATGAAACTATTGTTACTAATGGCTTCTTTCTCTTAAAAATGGATATATACGGGTGTCGATGGTTGTGCCCTAACTGTGCTGGTTAGACTCAGGGTCACATCTTGCCTGATTACAGGGAGGAAGATTGGATCTAACGCGTGGAACGTAGTAGCCATTAGCTACTAGTTCTCTTAATTTCTCCATCTCTGTATTCCATGTATTTTTCTGGGGCTTTTTATTCATGCCAAGATATAACTATGCTGCCATTGATTTGTTTTTATCCGAGTGGTGCTGAATTCTAGAATTTCTAGTGCCTGAATAGACATAGAGGAAATGTCCTACAGTATGTGCCGTTACTGCTCTGGTTGGCTCGGATCAGTTGTTCTCTTAAAAACAGAGAGTGGTTATTCAGTACAGTCTGTGGATTATACTTATTCAAACACCGTGGGTGAGATTACTTCCCTTTTTGTGAACAAATCTCACTCTCCACACTCAGAAGATGGAGCATCTGTATGCTAAGAACACAACTGTCAAGTGAGGTTGGAAGAAGTTCCCTTGCCCATAACAATATAAAATTTCTCTAATACATAATGAATTCTGATATTTTGTCTCAAAAGATTGTCAATGTTATCTAGTTCAGTATACTCTCAGAGCTATTTTAATGGTAAATTGGAAAGTATACGAGGGATAGTAAGCACAGTTTTTCTTAAAACACCTGGGAAACACCTTTTTTTAAAAATTTTTCTTAGCTCAGGAAGTCACCCTTTTTTATTTTCTTTTTCCTTTTATAATAACTTGTTCTCTCCTATTCATGTTGTTGTTATTTCATGAAGGACGGGCTCTTCTAACTCACTGCACATACTGCGCATGACATTTTAAGATGGCTTTATATTTTGTTTATTAAAGCATTTTCAGAGTATCAGAGTATCCTATTTATCAGGATAATGATTTATATGCCTTATTCTGCAGAACTATGCTTGGTCTTATGTTGATCTGTTGCCATCAAATCCAGAAAAAATTCTTCACAATTTGTGTTTACCAACAAACCTGATTTGTGAATCGTTTTTACCCCTTCCACGGCCTGAACGCCAATTGCTCTCATTCACAGATCTAAAAGTAGTAGTAGGTAGCATGCAGGTGCTCAGCGTGAGGAATTCAACTATTGGAACACGTGGGCCACGTTCTGCCACACCGGGCTTCTCTGTCCAGGCTTCCTGATTCAGATCCAGAATGTGTGGCCCTGGTGGCCTTGAACTGTGTCAACTTGTCTAAACTGGAACAATTGTCCCTCGAATTTCCTCCTGTTTATGGTGCCAAGTCAGGACACACAGAGGGCAGAAGGGAAGCCGCCGCTGTGCTCTGACTGTTGCAAAGGCTGCAGGGCCCTTGCACCTGACGGCTGAAGGCGGTGTGGGGAGCGAGGGGCGGTGAGGCTCCTCCAGTGCTCCCTGCATCTCCTTTGGTTTGTCCTGGGTGGGTCCCCGTGTGCCTCTGTGTAAACACGCCTGCTCCTCCTTCCAATCCCCACGACCTTGATGCTGTTTTGTGGCACATTTTGATGTTAAGTGTGTTCTCCTGAACTTTTAGATGGCTCAGATTAACTCTTCTGACTTCAGAAAGCTTTTACATTGTTGTTTTTATATAGTGTTCACAAACAAGTGGCTCGCTTTCTGAGATTTCATGGCTCTGTTTCTCCCTTCAACTTTTCTTGGAACTTTCTCTCTCCTTCTCTCTTGGCCTTCCCTGGCTCGCAGTTGACTTCAGCACTTGAGCGTCTTCCGACTGTGGGGCTTTCCCTGGAGGCCGCTCTGCGGGGTCAGTCTCAGTGGTTCCGCTGGTGTTCACCAGACACCCCGCGGCTTCCCCCTACTTTGTACCCTGGGGATGCGGCCACCCCGTGCAGCCCTGCAAGACTGGCTGTGTCCCCACCTTCTTCTACCTTGTGGGTCGTGGGTATACCTTGACAATTAGTTTGTCTAAAGACAGAAAATAGATTTTTAGTACCCAATTTCCTTCTGCTGCTCTTATGTGGTAATTCAAAAAGGTTTGAAATCTAAGCTGTTGCTGTCAACCTTCCATATCGTTCTAGCCTCTTCTCTGCAGCTCGTTGTTGTTGCTGTTGTTGGATCTTTGGGAAGAAGCTTATCTCAGCGTTTGTATTTATTTAAAAAAACACATTTAGGATAAGTTAAAAAAATCCTCGAACTTACTTAACTACACTACTGTTAAATCCACGTACATTTTCCTATCTAGAGGGATCTCCTTAGAAACTAGGTTTAATATTAACATTTGATTGAAGATTTTGAATTTAAGCATCTTTAGTTAGTGTTTCCCAAAATACAACATCAATTCTGACTTATATTAATTGCCTCTTTTCAAATGTGAAAGCAAATTTGGTTTAAAAATAATTTTAAGAAATGTTGACTCAGACTTTTTATAACTTTTCATTTGCTAACTTGTGTTGTTATTCTCCAAGACCAGCACACGTTATATAGTTCTTCCAAAAATTATTTCATCATATAAGATTTTTCCCCAAAAACTTCCTGAAAAAAATGATATTTTAGAACACATTTTGGGAATATTGATTTCCTAATCTGTAATATGTAAATTTAACAATCCTTTTAAGCAAAAAAGTTAATGTGGCATATTCTTAGTAAATCAAATTGATATTCGTTAATTCTTTATTCACATGTTTAATGCTTTAAAGTCTGCTATTTCAAGACTACTCTAAAATACTTAGGATGGAAATGGGATGAAAGATTCTGTGTCAATTTCAGGTTTAATACTCAATATACTCCAGAATGTTTCTTTGTGCATTTCTGAAATCAGAGAAAAATTTGTCTATTTCTAGTTATTTGGCACCACTCTTTTCAATACCTTTTTTGCTTGTTTTTAAACTGATGGTTGGTACAAATAACAAAGGAATAACTTTTCTCCTTAGCTACATACAAATATACAAATACATTGATGCATTTTATTTAATCAGGAAGTTCACAGAAACAAACAACTTTCACAGAAATATATTTTCTGGAAAGAAAACATTTCAAATTATCTAAAATTAATTTACCCCCTGCATTCTTCTAGACAGAAATTAATGATGGTAGTGCCTATTACCATCTGCTTTATAGATGCCCTGATGATCCGGTTTTAAAGAAAACTAAATACTCTTACCACTGCAAAACATCATTTTTTTAACAGACTTTTCTTCCTCTCCATAAAAAGTTTAAAATTTATAAGATAACAAAATAAGAAGCTTCATTGTTCTTAACCAAAAATGTAAGAAAATATGAAGAACCAATAAAAAACAAACAACTATATGTGTACCATTACATGAATCTATCACAATAATTTATTTCAGCTTTTTTTTACATATGTACCTACTGATAATTGATCATGGTTTAATCCTAGAAAACAAATAGTAGTTTATACCAACAATAATTCTGTATATAATTATCTGGTATGAGCCTCAATCAGTTAAAAATTATGACATTCTGGAGTATAACTAAGGAGATTCTAGGATGGAAATCACACTCTTCTTTAGAGTATATGATTCTTAATGTCATTTTCTTCTACGTGATAACACGTTGGAAGTTACAGGTTCTGGCTTTTAACCCCATGTGCAGCTGCAAAGGAGCCTGTGACATGTAGTCTCTAACTTTGACAGGATTTCATTGCAAAAGCTTAAAAAGGCAGAATGGATTTTGGAGAAAATTACCAATATCTGCCACAGGAAGTCAATATTAACATCTTAACATTTTGCTTTTAGAGTGGTTGCATACTTTATCTCCAATATTCTAATTCCAATTTTGAAGAGGAAGAGCTGAAATTGCATTTATTATTCATTAACTCATTATTAATAAGGTTAAAACATTATAGCATTTCAAACACTTAGCTAATATATTCCCTAGAGGAATTAAATTATTATATTAATTTATAATACTGATTTTTAATTCCAACTTATTTATTCTTATTTTTTGCCCTCTTTAGAAATTTATCTACTCTTAGTGAATGCTTTGGTTCCACTCACTATATTTCTTTTTTTTTGGCTTAAATAATATTTTTTTTATTTTTATTTCAGGATATTATGATGGTACAAACATTCTGGTTACATTTTATGTCTTTGCCTCACCCAAGCGAGGGTTAGAGGCATGCCCTTCCCCTCTACAATGCTCACCGTGTCCATTAGTTGTGAGTTTAACCCCCCATCCCCCTAATCCCTGGAGAATATTACTACTGTGTGAGCACCATAGTGTTGAGCCACTCACTATATTTCATTATGGGTTATCTAGAAGGGTATAATTCCTGAATGAAATGAGACTAATTATTTATTATTGACATCAGTTGTATAACTAATAAAATCAATGTTTACCAGATAGGTCAAAAATTTGGAAGAGAAAGCTGATTAAATATACAAATAGCTCATTCTCTAGTTTATCCTTATTAGATACATTCAATTGATCTAAATTCTTCCTCATCTTATCTTGATATATAGTTCCAATGATGATGTTTTAGCATGTTATAACAATTAAGAAAGAAGGATCTGTCATTTTCTAAGGTAGCCAGTAAGGTTCCACAGCACAGTTTCAAAAGTGGCAAGTTAGTTCCGTGTGACGGTTGATTTTAAATGTCAACTTGACTGGATTCAGGCATACCCAAGTAGCTGGTAAAACATTGATCATTCTCAATAATTGCATTAATTATTCTCAGGTGGAAAAAAACAGCAGAGGCAGGGCAAATTCGTGTTCTCTCTCTTCTGGAGCCAGGACGCCTTTCCTCTCCCACCCGCGGACCTCAGAACTCCAGGGTCTCCAGATTTTGAATTCCAGGACTTGCACCAGAGACCCACCCCCAGCCTCTCGGGCCTTCACCTTCTCTGAGAGTGTCACCATTGGCTTCCTTGGTTCTGAGGCCTCAGCTTCAGCAAGCAACTGGCTTCCCGGGGTCTCCTGCTTACAGGGGCCCATTGTTGGACTTCGCAGCCTCCATAATCAGAGGAGCCAATTCCCCTAATAAATCCCCTCTCATACAACTCAGTGTGTGTATCTTATCAGCTCTGCCTCTGGAGACCCCTGAATAAAGCATTCAGTATAATTCCACATATATTTTGAGCATCATCTCCCTCAGACTGTGTTAGGCACTAGCCCTATGAAGACATTATATACAAAGGCTGTCTGGAAAGTATCCAGCCATATGAACCATTCTTGTTATATTAAAAATGGCTAGATACTTTCTGGACAGCCCTAGTATGCCTCCTCCCTTCCACGAGCTCACAGTCTAACAGGGAAACAAATCTTTGTCCTCCAATGTGGTAACAGCAACGGGAATTTTAACAAGGTCTAGGGGCAACACAAAGAAGAAATAAATACATTTACTTGTGGGGTTCACAGTTGGCTTCTTGATGACAGACATGAGTTTTTGGACCTCAGAAATTGAGTAGTTTTGTAGGGGGCCGTGGCACCTTCGAAGCATAATCCAGCCAAAGGGAAGAATATGCATGAAGGGTGTCCTCAAAGAGGACTTGGCAACCCCTCCATTAACATGACTAACAGAGTCAGCAGGAGGATTCACCAAGTAGAGCACTGGAGAATTGCACAAGGAATACAAAAAAGAGATTATTTAAAACATAATTAGAATATTTTACTTAATCCAGAAAACTCTAGAGAATCATTAAAATGCTTTAGAGAATTTATATAATATGATTTGATTTGGTTGCTAATGTTCTTATAAAAATAGAGAGAATGGACTGAATTTGTACTTGTCCAGACAAAATACGTTGAGACTCTGGATAAGTGTAGTTATATGAAGGCATGAAGAGAAAATGGCAGGGTTTTGCAATTGTTGTTAAAAATAGAATGGATATGATGTGATGCCTAATTGAACTTTGGGAATGAGGTATGTATTTCTGATATTTTTACTTTTGAAAATTAAAGTAGTAATTAACTTTAGCAAACCTGTAGTAAACGTTGGGTAGTGTGTGAAAATCCAGCAGCATGGAAATGGATAAAATAGTTTCTCATTCAATTTTGATGGAGACAGAAACATGAATTAACTTTCTAAAAAAATGTAGGAATCTAGTACAAAGTGTAGAGCCCTTGAAATGTAGGAGGAGCCTAGGGAAGGAGAGAGACCTGGACAGGTTTCCTGGAGGGGGCTGCTATTAATCTTATGGAGAACAGGAAGCATCGGGAGGAAGATGGGAGAGCGGTGGTTAGGATGGCCATCTGAGTAACAAAGACACCAGATGTCAGGGGATGTCTGGAATTACAACTGGAAGATGTGCACACTGCTGGGGACATAGGCAGGGATCAGGTAGTGGAGGGCTTCATGTAGCACGCTAAGTAGTTTGCGTTTATCCTACGGGAGGTGGAGGCCACTGGGAGCAGTGTGCATGTGTGTGTGCTCGCGTGCACGTGTGCACATTTAAGAAAAGTGGCGTGGTCAGCTTTGTGTTTTATATTTTACTTGGATGGTTCTCTAAAGAATTGATTTTCAGGACTACAAGAATGGCAACATGCATTCAAGAAATATTTTTAGTAATGGCATACGGTAAGTCTTAGAACACGATTCCCATTTTCCTTTTGGATGATGGGATCATGCTACTAAATGAGAAATAGAATACATGATGACCATTTGGGGTTTCAGCATACTTAGAAGATAGATTTAAGGATTGCAGCTTAAATCCTTAAATGCTTTGCTGAGTGATGCGGCAGAAGAAAAGCATTTAAATATTTTACTATTTTATTTTCTTTTTATAGTTCCATGGCTGAGTTCTGGAGGAAGTAATTTAGGAGAGGACAAATACATTTTTAAGGAAAAATAAAAATTGTATGTACTTAGCATGTACAACATGATGCTTTGATATATGTGTACATTGTGAAATGATTAAATCAAGCCAATTAAC
>NW_012151396.1:4554493-4569150 GCF_000956105.1 Propithecus coquereli | reverse complement strand
CCATGGATTAGCTGTGTGGCTTTGAGTATGTTTCTTTACTCTTAAGTCTGGGACTCTGAGGTAATATGCTTTTTCCAGGAAAGCCTCTTTTTGCCTCTTACCCTACTACCCTTGGCTTCTATCCAGTATTTTATCTGTCACCAAGGAGAGCTTGGACATCATCTCCTTCGTGAATGTTAATATGGAAACTTTCTAACAACTCCCTATTCTAACTTCCCAGTAGAGACTGAGAAAACTCCTGACCTTAGTGTTTTACAGTATTGCCCTGTGTGTTTACCCATCATTGCACTTAACTATGAGGTATTGAAATTATATCTTCACATATATTCCTTCCATCACTAGATTCTATGCTCCATGGAGATTAAATGTATCCTACACTTGAAGCACCTAGAACATATCTAGTTGATAATACCTAGCAATAAAAATAATGTAAATAATTTTAATCCATTTATTCATATTCCTAAAACAGTATCTCAATACTAGTAAGCATTAAATAATTATTTGTTGAATTGAACTGAATATAAGATCACTTTGATCAGAGTTTAAAATGCATGCTATAGATCCTGGATTGAAAACCTGCTCTAGACATGTTCTTTGAGTCTCTCTGGCTCTTACCCTCTTTGTGAAGCTTCCCCAAATCTTTCAAGCAGACAGAAAAATCACTCCTCTCTATATCTTGCATAGCTCTCGTTTGGTGTTTATTGTGTTATGGTGTAATCATTTGAGATCCTGAGGGATCCTGGCACCAAAGTTAACCTCTTCCAGGATAGAGTGTGTATATATATATATATGTATATATATTCGTGTATGTGTATGTGTGTGTGTGTGTGTGTGTGTGTGTGTGTGTGTGTATGCACACACATATAAAATATTGCTTGGGAAAACAACCCTGGTAGGAAATGGTTCTAGAAAGTGAAATCAAAGAAACGACCAAATAGCTTTATAATTTATAAGGTTAAGCAGTTCCAGGTGATGACAGGCTATGTATGACCCTAAGAGAGAAGCAGAAGTCCTGATCACACATTAATTGACAACATTTATTATGTGCTTACTATACACCCACTATTTGGCAGGGAATATGTTAAGCACCAGAGAGTCCTGGTGAGCAAAAGTCTAAGTGCTCTGAGATTTAGTATTTTAAATGTGTGTGCCACATCAATGGTGAAATCTTTCATGGTGATGACAGACATTTTTCAAAGGTCTTCAATCCATACACTTGAGTGATATGATAAGAGAGATGAATATAATAGAGAAATGAGAAAGAATGATGAGAGTATAAATAGACTGCATGAGACTCAAAGGGACAAGGGTTCTAAGAGCGGCTGGATGGATAACGATCTGGTGTCGTCCCTGCCGATGTGCCATTTGTGGTCTGAATCGTCTGTGTGGAATTAGGCTATGGGGTCAATGGGGTGTTTCCTTTCTCTTCCAGAGATTATGGTTGCTGTGAGTCTGCTGGGCATCTAGTCTTTCAGATATTCAGTTACAAATTATTTTAATTCAATTTATGAAAAGAATTTGACATGCATGAAATGGTTCCTAACATTTTCACTTTGGGTTGTTTTCCAAAATTTCTTGTAACCAAAAACCTCAAAAAATAAATCCTTTTTGACTATGAAAAAGTGTCCTCATATGTGACCCTCTTGCCTTTCTTGTTTCCTCTTCAAACCATCTGTGAGCTGAAATTGATTATTATGATGCTGGGGCACAAAACCTGGAACTCTACCCTGACATCTTCTTCTGTGTCACGACTGGATTTAGTATCTTCCTCCCTGAGTCTCTAATACGACATCATTACTTTTGGTTCTTAGGATATTCTGCATTTAAGAACATTCAAATATTCCACTTTTAACAGAATTACTTGTGTTTCCCTTTATGTCCGTGATCGTCCTTCCAGCTTGCCAACTGCACACATGGATTACTCTAAGCTTCTTGAGGATAAGGACTGCATTTGACTAATCTGTGAGTCACTGCCTAGAGTCACTCAAATAAACATATAGTACAGAGATCTTTATATTAAACAAGCAAAAAGAAAAAAATGACATTTATATTTTGAAAACATTGTATACGGGTTTCCTAATTATTCTTAAAATTAAGTGATATACTATTAAATCATTTCCTTAAATTTTGATTTGATAACAACTAACTGGGGCAATTGCTTTACAAAATCACATACTGGTAGAGTTTTGGGAAGATTATTTTACAGAAATATCTTAAAATTATCTTTTTCACAAATTGTCACCTGCTTTATTATAAACTTCTTATTGAGATTACATTTTTATCTATTAAATCTGTATCTATAATTGTATTTATATCTTTATCTGTATCTATATCATCTGTATCCATGTCTAAACATAACAGTGTTATATTATCTAAAATTAGAGATTTTAACTCTCTATGTAAGTATTATGTGTTCAAATATCCATTTGCTTTAAAATCCAGGTCTGCCACTTTGACATTTTTCAGGTTGTTTTAAGAAAATTAAGCAAAACTATATTTATTTCACATGTGTAGCAGATCTGCCCTCCATATGTGAAATAAATACATAACATCAGTAATCTGTTTTAGGAGGGACCATTATTTCCTTTAATATTAAAACAAAATCTATAATGATGGGTCCTGGCCTGCTTAGCTGAAAGGAGTTCAACCCTCTCCCATGTTTATATGGAATTCTCAATGACACCTTCCCTTTGGCTGAAGGTCTGGATTTTTCTGTCACTCTTGGTTCTTTTGTCCTCAATTCTTTATGCTATTGTCCCTGCTCCTTCCTTACTTCATTTAGATAAGCCAACATTCTTCTCTAAACCTCAGGCGTACTTTACTAAAGAGTGTTTTAATTTTGCAGTCTTTGCTCTATCTTGAGGACAATATAAGGTAATTATGTCAGGTGAACGCGTAGCTGGTATCAGCTATGCTCCTCACAGGAGCCCCTTAGGGACTGGCTCCAGCTCAGTAACAGCCCACAAAATTGCCGAGCACCCTTCCTCCCTCACACTGAAATTCCTGCTTGATTTTTTATAAACAAATAGAACACACAGAGTTCTTCGAGGGGTTTGTTTCTCCAAACAAGAAGATCACTTCATCTAACAGTGAATTTTGATAGCCACTTTTAGCGACACAAAGACACTGGAGAACCTTTAATGCCACAATTTTGCTTTGAGGTTATCAAAGATGAAGAATTATATTCCAGAGCAGAGGTGATGAAAGTACCATGGATTGGACCTATTGCTAAGAGGTCTTTGTGAGTGGAAAGCTTTTCTTAAGTGGGATCCCAGCTCTAAAATGATGACACAAAAAGGCCCAGGAGACCCCATGCTTTATCAACATCCCTGGTACAAATCTCTCCTCTTTACAGATGATTATCAAGGGTTCTTTACTGCTCCTAGAAAAGCGATCATGTTGGACCAAAACATTTTTATTTGAAATAAATTAACTGATTATTTTGAAATTTTAATGAATTTTTAAATCACTTCAGTATTGTATTTCCCTTGGTGGAGATAATAGAAACTGCTCTTCAAAAAATAACAAATTATATACAATATGAATTTAGAAATAAGATCTTATTTCATCCATTCGTCTGTCAGTCTTTCTGTGTTTTCACCTAGCTCTTGTCACCATGGTAACTATATGTCTCCGGAGAGCATATCACAATCTAAAGCTTCTATTCAACTCTCTTCCTCATTGCTTTGCTTCTGCTGACTTACATAGAGTTCGATAGTTTAAATATGTGCTCTCCACACCTCCTATCTGGGTCCACAGGAGGAAAATTTTAAAAATTTAAACTGCGATGTGAATATAACCTCAGAAGTTAATAATGCTATACAAATATAAGTTTGTGTGAGCAGGGTTTGGCCTTACTTTGTAAATGGTGTCAGGGTCTGAAAATCGTATGTTTAGTGAATTTTCATTTCCTAAAGATGCACCATTTCTTACAATGGAGGAGCATTTTGGTGTTTTATCCAAAGTCTTTTCAAAAGATGGACAGAAAAACTTGTTCTGTTTTGCAGAAAAAGAATCAATAATCTTTTAAACTTCAAGATTCCTATTATAGAAGAATTTAATATCACCATTTACAGATATTTACAGAGAGGCCTCTTCTACATCCTTAGAAAAAAGGGTGACGGGATTGCCCTTTGAGATATAAAGTGTAAATTTAGACAAAACATAATATCAAAGTGTGATACGCAATATTACCTTGAAGGAAAGAGAAACAGCAAAAATAACAACAACGACAACAACAAAAAACCCCACAAATACACCTGCTTGATCTTGCCAAGAAGATGTGACAGTTATAGATTATAATTAACAAATCTAAACTATGAATGTATCAATCGACAACGGCACTTTGTGATCTGTGGAAGTATCTAGGAAGGCAAATCAAAGACTCAAAATGTTGACAATGCCCATTCACAAAGGTGCAGGGTAAAAGAAATAAATGTCCATCCTTTGTGTGTTTTAATCTTTTACATAAGAAGAATGAAGAAACATCTCTCTTTTAATCCCGATGACATTAAATGTCTATTTTTCACAACTAATTTTTATTGTTCTTAATCTGCCCTCCCTAAAATAATGTCATATGATTTTCATATATGCTTTCTTTTTGGTAGCTTGTATATCAGAAATGAATTCAACAGCACACCAGTTTTATTTCTAACGGCAAATTAATACACTGATCCTCTAGTTTTATAAAGCACTCTCCTGAGTTTAATTTATACCTGCGTCATGGATAAGGATCAGTTTTCTCTTGGTATTTTTCATCATTCGTGAAATTTTCCAGGCTTATACAAACTTAAAGCTAAAGAAAGGGACAAAAACATTTATATTGATTTGTTTCAAAAGTTGAATTTATTTGTTTAAGGTCTTTGAGTTCAAGTAGGTAGAAAGCTACACCCTAGCAGCCCCCAACACACACACATAGTTGTGTCTTGGTTCCCTGGCTCCAACTCTGTCTGCCACCACCCTCTGATTTCTTATTCAGAGCAATCCAGCTATAGATATTTGTTTATTATTAAGATCCTGTTTCCTTTCCCCCATGTCTGTTTGCTTATGTGAGAATTATCTAATCAGATAGGAAACAGAAATTCCCTCAGGAGATAACTTTTCTCCTCTGTGGTTAATGTAATTTCCACTATGGTAAGCTACAGGTGATACTTAAAACGCACGGAGCTGAGGTATTAACTGGTTTTATCTCCACGTAGGAAATTATGTGTGCGTGTGTATGATATGTCTATATATATACATATATAATATATATGTGTGTGTGTATATATATATTATATATATCTCAGGGGGCACTCTTGCTTTATTGCATGTGATTTTAGCAAGCAAACTTTCTCCAATCTCCATAAAGCAAGGTACCCTCTCGGAAATTAGACTCCTACCCTCCCAAAGCCTCTGGGAGATGGGGCTCTTTCTTCCTTGATGGCTTGATGGTTACATTTCAAAAGGATGGCTCCCAGGTCCTTGAGAAAGACATTCCTGCTGTGTGAAACAATTAAGAAGCTTTTTAAAAGATTTGCATCTCAAAGGAACAGAAAAAGAATTACAAGTTTTCTAAAGTAAGTGCTCTAAGAAAAGAGAGGAGGAGGGGCCTCTGTGGTTAGGATCACTGGTCTCTGTAAAGGCTGGTGAGGGGGAGCTTGGAGGTCTCCAGGCAGGAAGAAAATTGTCTAAAGTTTAGTCAAGCTGAGATGAAATTTAAAGCCTTACTGGACAAGAGAAAAATGTGGGTAGTCTTCCTTTCAAAGTCTAAATGAAAATCTTCCCTCCCCAAACCTTCTCAGACCTCAAAAACGGACATCCTATAGTCACCAATCTCCGGAAATATGTGGACAGTCCATGCAACTCACAGAGATGTGTTTTTTGTGTTAAAGACACTCATGCCTGTTTGTCCAGATGAACCGCTGTCTTGTCTCAATCAGAAATAGGATCTTGGAGTTTCTGTAGTCATAGCGAAAATGAAACCCAAAATATCTATTCAGCATCGACTTCATACCTGCCACCTGGACCAGAGCTTGGTATGCACTGATCAAGTAAGCTGTAGGCACTTAACAATCTACTGGGGAAGACAGATAGTAAGCAGGTAATCACAATGCGGACTGATGAGTCTACAATGCAGTGAATTATTAGCTTATTATTAGTAAGGTGCTATGTGAGCACACAGGAGGGCCACATGAACCCGATTTGGTATCAAGAACAACTTACTGGAGGTATTAATATTTCAGAGACGAGTCCACGTTCATCACAGCAGTAACAGAGGAAAAAGGCAGAGCAAGTACCCCTCTATGAAGTAATTATAATTAAATAGTGAAACTCAAGTATGAAATAGAACTAGTGTGAGAAAACATTTAAAGTCACGCTAAGAAATTTGTATTAAATGCAACAGTGACTCACTGATGAGTTTTAAGAAAGGCAATGATACAAGTCATCTGATTTACACCACAGAATTATCACTCTGGCAACAGAAGAGGAAACGAAATCTGAGGGGGCCAATTTTGGAAATGTGGATAACCATTTAACAACTTTTGCAGTAAATCAGGCAAGAGGTAAAAGATAATTTGTTATGCAAAATTTTGGGTTTCTGGTCAATTAATAATCATCAAGTGTTTAAAATTCAGGACTGCCCAGGGTGACAAGAATTTTTAATCCATTGCTCATCTATCAGTGAAATATCCAAGGGAACTTCTATTTTCTCTTCCCTTCATTAACTTTCCTCCTGTCTGAACGAGTTAGTCATAAAGGCACTTGCTGGGGCAGAGTGAGATAGAAAGCGTATTCTGCTGTTGTTGGAGGGAGAGTTCCCTAACAATGCCAATTAAGTCCGGTGGTTTGTAGTGTTGCACAAGCCTTCCATATCTTTAACTGATTTTCTGCCTACCATTTCTACTAAACATTGAAAGAATGGTATTGAAACCATCAATAATAATTGAGGCTATGTCTATTTCTCCTCCCATTTCTATGAGTGTTTGCTTGCTGTATATTAGGTGTATAAACATTTAAGATTGTTATGTCCTCTTGGTGAAATTGCAGCTTTATCATTAGGAAACAATCTTTAAAAAAAAAAAATCCTTGATAATGCTCTTTGTTTTGAAGTTCATATTGTCTAATATTACTATAGCCACCGTAGCTTTCTTCGAATTAGGGGTAGCATGATGTATCTTTTTCCATCTTTAACTTACCATATTTGTCTCTTTATATTTATAGTCAATTTTTTTTAAGCAGTCTGTAGTTGGTTCTTGCTTTCTTATTTAATCTAACAACTTTTGCCTTTTAATTTGGGGTGGTTTTAATCATATTCATATTTAATCTGATTTTTTTATAGTATTGAATTTAATCTACCATTTTGCTATTTGTTTTCTATTTGTCCCACGTGTTCTTTGTTCCATTAGCATACTTTTTCTGTCTTCATTTCTAATAATTGACTATTTTTATGATTTTATATTATCTCCATTGATGGCTTATTTGCATACTTTTTATCTAACCCTCTATCTGACATCTGTCTTCATCATCATCATATAGCTAGATATCCATCTGGTTATCTAACAATATAGGTAAATTTGTGATGTTTTTTGGTGTAATTTTCTTTGTGAATCATGTCCTGTGAGTTTGTTGAGCCTTTGGGAGCTGTGTGTTTTTGTTTTCAAGGAATGGAAATGTCTCAGGTAATATATATCAAGTATTGTTTTGTCCCCTCCCAATTTCTCCTCTCTTTTAGGGATTCCAAATACATGTATATCGGGCTACTGAGACCTGACCCTCTATCTGCTTGTTGATAACTCCTTTTGAATATTTTATTCTGTCTCTTTTCATGTTGGAATTTTTAAATCTTTTCCTGAGTTGATTCTTTTAAATTTACAAATATTTTCTTGTTTTGAGTTCATAAATCTTTTCTGTTATATTATCTAACCAGCTGTTAATTCCATCCTGTGCACTTTTCATATAAAGTATTGTGTTTCATCTCTAGTATTTTGATTGGGTTGTTTCTATATCTTCCATGTCTCTGCATGCTTAATCTTCCCTCTAACTTCTTAACATAAAGAATATAGTATGAACACGGTTATAATACCTTTTACTAACTCTATCATTTATATCATCTTTCAGTGACTGATTTTCTTTCTATTTAATGGGTCATGTTTTTCTACTTCTTTGCATGCTTAATAATTTTTATTAGATCATAACCATTATAATTTTTTTCCTTATTTGGGTGCTGGGTATGGTTACAGTCAATTAAATAACCTTTAACTTTGTTCTGGAATTCAGTGATTTTTGTAAAGCTTGCTTTTAAGCTTTTTTTGGTGGAATTTTACCAATATTAGTCTAGGGCTGATTTTTCCCAACTACTAAGACAATAGCTTTCAGAGTGCACTACCCACTGTCCCTTTCAGGACAAACTGTTCTGCTTTCACTGATGAGAAACATGAATTATTTCCAGCACTGCTAGAACTCCAGTGATTATTCCCTCTATTTCTGCCACAGGCATGTGCTAATGGCTACTTGGGTGAAGGCTCGATGGGACTGTATTAACTTTTTCCAGAGATACAGAAAAAAATAAGATAGATTAGATAGATAGATAGATAGATAGATAGATAGATAGATAGATAGAGATACAGGGTAGAATACTTATTAGTAGGATTGGCTTACATGGTTATGGAGAGTGAGAAGTCCCATGACAGGCATCTGTAAGCTGAAGACCCTGGGATGCTAGTAGCATGGCTCAGAACAAGTACAAGTGCCCAGAACCAGGGAGGCCGGTGATGTGACTCTCAGTCTAAGGTCAAAGATCTGAGAAACCAGGGGATGCTGGTGTAAGTCTTGGAGTCCAAAAGCTGAAGAGCCTGAGTTCTGATGTCTAGAGTCAAGAGAAGAGTGTCCTGGCTATAGGAGAGAGCAAATTGCCTTTCCCCTGCCTTTTTGTTGCATCAGGGCCCCTAACCCAGTGGGTGGTGCCTGCCCACATTGAGGATGGCTCTTCCCCACTCAGTCCACTGACTCATACCAATATCCTGTGGAAACAGCCTCACAGACACAGCCAGAAATAATGCTTCACCAGGGGTGAAGCTGAAAGGGTGGCTGTGGTGCCTTCGAAATGGATTATAAATATCATGCTAATGGAGTCAACATATCCTTATTGGATTTGAGGAGTCACAGAAGAGATTAAAGGTGATGACATGACAATGCCCCTTCGATTTTCATGTGAGTATAAATAAGGGTGATTTGTGAGGTTTTAAAACTCTAATTGGTAGCTGTAACAAATAGCACATGCTTTTTTATATGATTATGGGTATATACGCTTCTTGTCGGCATTTTCATTCTGGGAACAGAATGGCTATTTTAGGATATAAATATTATTCATTTTCTCATGCAATATGTATAAACCAGTAATATGGCATTTGCTACTCAAAGATGAGGCCTTATCTATTTTTAAGTCACTAAATAGAATAAAGACTAATTGCTTCTCTAACAAAATAACTTACATGTGTCAATATGCTAGCCTTCTTAAGAAATGACTAAAATTCCTAACTGTAGTTATCTTTTTCATGTCTATAATTATTTTTTCTTTTATTATAGTAACGAGATAAAAAGGCATACATGATCAAGGACACACACATACATAAAAGGTACACACATCCCAGATAATAACTAACAACGTGATTTCACTAAAGTATCTGCGATATGGCAAAAGTTATTTGTCATGTGCTAAAACAATACACTGAAGCAATGTCCTGCATTTGCATATGGTTCAATAATTATGATTGATAACCCCCACTGTAAACAGCAAACTGGGCTAAAAGCACCATTTGTCAAATTCATCATATCTTGCATTATCTCCGTTTTCTCCTCTAGTTACTAACTTTATAAAGAGAACAGCAACATTTTTTATAAGTAAGTCTCAACATTAACCTCAATATAAATGTCTTCATTGGGTAAAGAAGCAAAAAGCACTACAGAGTACTTGAATCAAATCCTGATCTAGTAATGTTGGCAATATTATCTATAGTCTTGGCAAAGGCTCTAGTCTTTTTCAACGTTATACTAATGTCAGCAAAAGAACAGCAAAAGCAGACAGCTTAAAAATTCAGATTGATCTTAGTCTAATACTATGTAGTTTTTAATTAAGAGCTATTACACAAAGAGATAAATTTCTGCCCATGAAGATACCACAGACCTGTATTTTGTTCACATAAACACTTTGAAAGAGAAATACAGTCCCACTTAGTTCTTTTACTTTGTCATCTTAGTCATTTTCTCTCTTGATTTTCCTACTGTTTACTTCATCCAACCTTTAAAATTCATTGTTGTTTTTGTAGCAGACTTTTCCTACACTTCCTTATATTTATCTTTTTCAACATAAATGTAAGCCGGTTGATGCTTAACTTGATTATCTTCATTTATAAGTGGTTAGGTATTTAAATAATATGCATTTAAATATTTATGCAAATTTTTATAACTATTTTCCATTTATATTTAAGCATTCAAGCATTTTGTTCCTTCTCATTTTGCCATGTTAATAGGCCTATATTTCTCACAGAGAAATTATAGTCTTCATACATTCATATAGCACAGTTTTTATGGGGGCACATTGATGTTAGTCCTTCAATAATTTTATAATATATTTTAAATATGTACTATGATATATGACTCTAAAGTATAGAAAATAATGATAATACTAAAATTCAAAATAACATACATTTATAAAGCTTAATGAACAGGTTTTTTATGATGTATTGCACAATTATTTCGATCATAATTTTTTCTACCAAATTGACAACTCAAAATATTATCAACCTCTGTCGGATCTCTGGCTGATTACAGAGAATTAGAAACTATCTACAAAAGGTTTGGATAATATTAATGAAAAGCAGTGCACATAAAAACAGCAATAATGAATCAATTTCACAATATGCCTCAAACTCTGAACTACAGTTGGTAAGAATTTATCCACGTATTTTCTTCCTAGACCTCTCACGGAGCACACTAAACACCCAGCAAAGCAAATCTAATACAATACTTAGAATTTATTAAAATCCTCATTGAAATTCACTGATTTTCCACAAAAGAATATATGCTATAAGAAAAGACAGTATGACATAGTTAGAAATAATTTGTAAAATAATGGAAAAATAAACAAACTAATTTTAGCATTGATGGCTAAGGCTCTCTGGATATTTTAATTTCAGTGAAGAAGAAATGTGTTATTACTGGAGATATTTGAAATGCTAGTTATGTAAGGTTATTGCTTTACTTCATATAACAATAATGCTGTGGCTGACACTGAAAAATATTATAATAATAAAAGAGGTTATTATAATATCACATTAATAAATGATAGCAATGTGTTGGACACTGAGCACAGTAAAATTATAAGCATACTTTCTGCTGAAGGAATTTTTATTCTAAGGAAAAATAGCTAAATTTTAGTTTGCTAGATGCTGTTCTAATGCTTTATATGCTTGACCTCATTTCTTTGTCACAACAGCTCATTTTACATATGAAGAATCCAAAGCTCAGATAAGTGATTTGCCTTGAATCACACATCAAATACGTGTCCAACAGAAGATGTAAACTCAGGCCAGTCTGAGTTCATCATAATTAGACTCAGAAAATGGTTCTGCAGACATTCAACAGCAAGAAGAAAAGACAAGACAGTGTGAGACTAATGAAAATTTTATTTGGCATTTGGTGTGCTTATCAATTACATTGGAAGATTCTAAGTGTCTAAATGGAAAATACTCGTGAGCAATGAAGGCAAAATCTCACTAGATGAGAAACTTAAGAAATTATTGTGTGTGTGTATATATATATATTATATATAACAGAGGATCTTTCATAAAAAACATAGACTAAAATATAAATATGCAGAGAGATTCAAATCAGATAGTGTATAACATTCTAAGAATACATTTTTTAATCCTCACTAATTGTATTCAATATTATAGATGTCTAATAGGCCAGAAAATTCACATTCTGTTTAACGTACATGAGAAGTCATTGAATTGTCCTGGAAGATGTTTCTTGGTCCCAGGAGAGAGGTCCGGCCATGTCTGAACGTGACATCAATAACGGTGGTGATATCTTACTACCAGACTGTGGATAAGGCCAGAGTCCAAGGTGGCAAAGTAGAGGGACAGAAAGAACTGAAGTCCTTTTGTCACTGAGTCAAGCACCTCTGAAAGTGCCATCCCACTGGATCAGCGCTTTCGGCATTTTTTGTGCCGCAGATACGAAACGATAGTATTTGTAAATCTCCAGGCCATTGTTGACAGCTCGGTAAAACCAGCTGCCCACGGCCTGCTCTGCTGCCCTGAGGCTGACAAGACAATTCCGTCAACACATTCCATTTGTGTCACAGCCAGGAACCCGACAGTATTATGTCATTGCCCCGTTCGGAAAGCTCTGGTCTAGACTATATATCTTCAGCGATGACAAACTTCATTGTTTTACAACAGTTTGAATAATGTTTTCAGTTATTTGTAGACACAATGCTTCTATTGACTCACAGTTCATAGGATTTGTATCATTTAAGTACGCTTTTATGTGTAAGTAATTGAAATCTGGCAAGAGTTGCTTAATCAAACATATAAAAAGAAGTTAGGGGAAAGGAAGTCTAAGCCTGCCGGTCTCTCACCAGCAGCATCAGGGTCCCAGGCTGCTTCCCTCTCCTTGCTTGTCCACTTGGGCTTATTTCTTCATGGTACAAGAATCTTGGCTGCTGCTGCCAATTCAGACATTGCACCCACGTCTATGATAGAAAGGAGAGGAAACAAAACGACCTCTCTTCCTGAGGCTTCTTCATCTTTTCATTCTGCAAGGGGAGCAATCCCCATTAGGGTTCCATTGTGTCTGTTTTAGCTGAAGTCTGTCACATGATCGCCCCTTGGAGCTATCAATGGGAATGAGTTATGCTGGCGTCAGACTAGTCGTGCTAGACTAGACACCCTTTCTGGAATCAAGGGATCTCCTCTTGCTACCTGCAAAAATTGGGGTTTTCTTCCATGGTGCCAAAGATTTTGGGGGAGCAGATATTCCTCATGAGGGAAAATTATCTGTGCTTGCTGTATAACTTTTATGAGGCTTCAGTGCATAAAGCTCTTAGTACAATGCCCATTATGTAATAGTCATTCTATACATGTTAGCTATTACGATTATTATCATTATTATTAAGACCAAATCACTACATCCCTCTCAGTGTTATGAACACAGAATATTACCTTCCATTAAAAAATGACGATAATGCTCACGTCTCTCGCTATATCACACTTTTCCACCTGGGCATTGAAACAGCACATCTTGTCATTTTTAGTTCCACAGAAACTCGTGTGAAGATAGCTCTTCATTTTCTTCAGCTGCTCCCTAACTAGGGCTAAATATAGTGCAAAATATCATATTATACTGTCTCTCCATTTTTATTGCACAAGTGCCACGCAACAGACCCCCAGAAAACTCCCTCTCTGCACACAAATTTCCTTATATCCATGCCTGTCTTCAACATGCCATAAACCACATCTAGACAGGCGCAAATAAACAGTGGCTTGCTTGCATATATCCAAACGCCGCATTATCAGTTCTGTATTAGTAAAGGGGACAAACACCTTTATTAGCCTGACATGTATTATATAACTATTTGACATGTATTGTTTTATATCAAGGTGTATGCACTGTTACAAAGGAATATATACATCTAACACACTATCGTTAATTGATACCATAGTGTAGTTTAGTTTGAAGAGTTTGTAGTGGTTACTCTGTCATAACAGGCATTTTGGTGGAAGAGAAGAGGCAGGACTGACATGAAATTCTCACCACCACTCACAGAAGGTAAGTTAGCTCAGCTGCTCTGCTGGGCTGCCCTCCACAGTGAAAAGTTCAAAAGCACAAGGCATGGTGCTGCACATAGGAGGGACCGTGACACTTTGTGTGTGTGTGTGTGTGTATGTGTGTTTTAATAAATTTTGAAAAAAATCATCACAAGTTTTCCTCTGAAATACTTTTTTCACTTCATTTTGGTTGATAACTCTCCAATTCATTCCATTTTACTTTGAATAATGGTATTCAAAGATCTTTACAATTCTAAAATGAAACACATCTGAGGCTGCCTGCTATGGGGATGAAACATGAAAAGCCATCTGAAACTTTGAAATGGAAAATGGGGGAAAAAACAGTGCAGATCAAAATGCATTTCATGTTCAAAATTTTCCAAAGAAACAGACTTCCTGAAACTACTTTTCATAAGTTAGTCTTTGGTTTCAATTGGTCAGTATAGTGTAACAGAATCAAACATTACAGTGTTTATTATAACTTTCAAAAAAAAAAAAAAAGCATTACACTTTCCCAAATAGTTTTAAAGACTAAAATTGCCAGCAGCACTGTGTTTTCACACATTCAACGTAAAATGCATTTTATTATTTAATGATTGAAAGTCAGCCATCATTGCTTTGCTTCTGAACACCTGTGAACATGGAAGTGACTAGTAATGCAAATAGCAAATTAAAGTGAAATGTTGATACGCAGATACATTATTGGGATGGTTAATTTTATGTGTCAACTTGAGGATGCCAGTGTGCCCAAATGTGTGGCCAAAACAATATTCTGGATGTTTCTGTGAGGGTCTGTTTGGATGAAATCAACATTTAAATTGGTGGGATCTAGAGTAAAGCAGA
>NW_012151396.1:4540883-4541859 GCF_000956105.1 Propithecus coquereli | reverse complement strand
TAGACTTTTTTCTTATGTGTTTCCTGATGATAAGAGCAAATCAGTATGAATTTTTAATTCAATTTGTAGAAATTCTAGAAGAAGAAATAGAGGATATTTCTATCCAACAAAGATTTATGATTGCCCATACCTGAAGCTAGAGGGTGGCAGAAACTTGGGTACACTCATACTTCATGATGAGTAGAAACCTTTTATTCTGTTATCCAACCTACAAATTCATCTCCATCATCAAACATTTTTTTCCCTCCTGTTGCATTAGGCAGTTCTTCCCAAGATTATGCCCTTCCAATCTGAATTCGTCTCCTCCACGGCACTTCACATACACTAGAACGTTACACATTGTTATCTGTATATGTCTTGTAACACCAAATTTTTTCTATATTTTGCACATTTCTATCTGCCACAATCTGTCATCCTATTTTTCCTTAGTCTCTCCTATTTTTTAAAAAATTAATCTCAACAGTAAGATCATCTGGAGATCACATTGCTTCAATTGTGTCTGGTTTCTGTCCTTGCTGACAAAAAATTTCCATGCCCAAAGTTATTGATAAATCTATTTTCAAATGCAGCACATAAATGTTTTTCTAAGGAATTAGTCTCCAGTCTACTTGGGCCCTCAACAGCAGTTCACAAGGTCTACCCTTCCTCTTTCTTGAAACCATCGTTTTGTTTCATTTCTTTGGAAGCCACAGTTCCATGTATATGTTGTTCACTGCTCTGAACTTTCTCCATGATTTATCTTTCTCTACAGACCATAAATGCTAAAGATCCAAAGTGCTTCATTATAGATATTGCCTCTTTTTCTTCTGACTTTATCCTATGTGATCATATTCATTCTGACATTTAAGACATGCCATTCATGTTCTAGAAAGTACGACCAACTTATTTTCTGAGTTTTATACTGGCATTTGGCACTGTCTCTTCAACATGTATCTTGTATATTTGATAAGCATTGCAAATATAACATGCTCCAATG
>NW_012151396.1:4538871-4540833 GCF_000956105.1 Propithecus coquereli | reverse complement strand
GGATTTCTAATATACTTCCTTTGTCAACTGCTGCCGCTTTGGTCCTCACTGAAATTTAACATTCTTTCACAAAACCTGGCATATGGACTGGAAAAGTATTACTAGATGTGTTATATCTTGCTGCCAAAACACAAAGAAGCATTTCCTTTTCTTATGGTGGAAGAGTAAGACACAGTAATTTGTATTTTACTTTGGAGCCATTTCCTGACTAATAAAACCCTGAAAGTTGTATGTATATGTTCAGCCCTTGAATCCTGTACAGTTTAATTCACACCATGTGGAGCACATGTGTCTTACCAAGGTCTCTAGCATGCTAGCTTCCTCTTGTTTTTCTGATTCAATCCACGTTATCATCAATATATCCGTGTTCATTTTTTCTTTTTTAATCTTGAAAGTGGGTCGCAAACAGTTTTCATAGATTTGAACTGAATAAAATACAAAGCAGTTTTCTTCTTTGCTATGTTGATTGAATATCATGTAGGCACAACTATAAATGTATATTGCTGTCCAGTCTGTGTCAATGCAAACTGTTTCTGATCCACTTTCCAGACTGGAGGAAACGGAATGTATCTATCATCTCGATGACCACATATTCTGTCATTATTCTGTTCTAGCGAAGATGTCAGATCTAAATGGCAGCTGCAACTAGTGCTTGAGTTTGCTTGAACTTGAGTTTTCATCAGTCTATGATTATACCAAATCTGGTTTTAACAGGCACCAGAACGGTGACTTATTAGAGAGGTGTAGACCATTTCTGCATTTTAGAGGTACAGGAGAGTCCAAGGCATTAAAATAATTGGGGCATCTGTCCAGGTATCTCCATCCCTTACATCATAATCCCAGACTTTTCCCATCAGCGCCCTGGATTTGCCATAACAAATTTGCTTTGGCAGGGAGTTTAGTATCTTTTAGGTTTAGTCATTGGCACTATTAAATTTTGGGCTTTATCCTTGGCTTTCTTTGCTGTGCCCTCGCAGGGGCAAAGATTTTGGCAACAAAACATCCTCTGGCTTTCACATCTGCTTTTCAATTCCTGGAATTTCCCCTTGGCCCTTCGTCCTGTTATCTTACATCTGCTGTTTCCTTCTCAAAGTTTAAAATGCTGATAGAACACATCTTCTTGTGCATTTGTTCCTACAGAAAAGTTCTAATTCACCCTGGGTGAGGTTTTAACAGTGTGACTGCCTCTTTGTGCTAGACGGGGCCTATGTGCCACTCACCTCCAGTGATGTGGGTCTTCCTTACAGGTTGGCCACCTGTGATCTAGCTCCAAAATCTCATCTTACAGCCTGTTTCACAGACCATGTCGACACCTATTATTGTGGTTTGGGCTCTTCACAATTAGATGTTGACATGTAGTTTGGGTTGGTGGTAAGAAATTTGTTAGGAAACAACATCTGGGAAAAGAAAGGGAAGGACACAGGATTGAAAAAAGGACGAAGTCAAGCTGCTATGTAGGTCTCACCTTCCTTGTCCAATCTGGAGGCTCTGGAGAGACCGTTGGGTCAAAACAACTGAGCTTTTCCATATTTGTATCTTACAGACACCAGGTGTAGGCTACTCATGAAAAGTTTGGCTTTGGGTAGGCAGCTCTCTCAAGTTGATGCCAGCCCCAAATACACTGAAAGCTAGAGGGAAAGCTGACCACAATCCCCACAGCTGGGCAGCAAATCCTTTCTTTAAGTGGGATCTAAGTGTTGCATTGTGTGTCTACCATGATTGTGATGGTTTATATTTGTTCCTAAGGCGTTATTTATGATTCTTACCTATCATGATTTTCTTTTTTGTTCTTTGCATATTTGTGGATTAATTGATCTTTTTTGGTTTGTTAGTTTCCTTATCTTTTTTTAATCCATAATTTCAGGTATGTTTCAGGTATATACTTTTTTCTTTTAGTGGCTACTCTTGAAATATTGCCATACATCTTTGACATAGTATAAGTTTAATGAATATCTCATTTCC
>NW_012151396.1:4536866-4538821 GCF_000956105.1 Propithecus coquereli | reverse complement strand
TTTTTTTCTCATATAAAATCAGAACTTAGTCACCTCATAAGTATTTCGAGATACTGAAACTAATACAACATGCTATATTTTTAATTATGTAATTGCTAGGTTTCATAAAGAAATAGAGCAGGTGTATATCTGGAGTTAATATAAGTTGATAAAACTTTTCTGGTAGGCCTCTTAGTAATATGGTAATTAAAAAGTATTTGCCATTGTTATGAGGAATTTATATCTAATCATTAACCTAAGCAAATATTTTAAATTAAAGCAAAAGCATGTACTTAGATTCACAGTAAATTTTGAGGTAATTTTTGTATAAGTTTTAACATTTAGGTTGAAGTTATTGTCATTATTACTTTTTGTATAAAAGGTCCAGTTTCTTCTAAACCATAACTTGAAAAGCCTATCCATTCTTCATTGAAATGCCTTTGTAAAGTTGCCAGATGGCTGTATGCCATATTTTTGTGATTCTATTTCTGGACTCTATTCTGTTTTCCTATTCTATTCTATTCTGTCCTTTCATCAATATCACACTGTCTTGTTTACAATAGCTTCCCAGTAAGTCTTAATATTGAGTGGCGTAAGCCTTAAAATTAATTCTTCTTTTGATAGTTGTTTCGGCTATTCTAATTTCTTTGCGTGCCCAAATAAAATTTAGAAACATCTTGTCTAAAACTTCAAAAAATCCTGCTGTAATTATGTTTGGAATTTCATGAAGTAAATCCATCACCTTGAGAGGTGTTTATATAGCATACAGTTTCTATATTGAATCTTCTAATTCGTGAACACTGTAGGTCTCTCCAATTACAAGGCCTTCTTTGATTACTTTTAACAGTGTTTTGTAGTTTTCCAAAGGGCATGTCCTGCGCATGTTTTGCTAAATATATGGAAAATTATTCCACTTTCTTTGGAGTAAGTGCAAATGAGGTTGCTTTTAAAAATTAGGTTTTTAATGATTTATTTTTAACATGAAATATGATTCATTATTACATGCTGACCTAGTATCCTGTAACATTGTTAAACTTCCATTTTAGTTCTAGGAAACTTTTTTATACATTCCTTGGGATTTTTTACATAAACAGGCATGTCTTCTGTGAATAGGGACAGTTTTAGTTCTTTCCTTATAATTAATACATCTTTTATTTCTTTTTTATGCCTTACTGCACCAGCTAGGAGTGAATAACCTTGCCTGAAACTTAGGGGAAAGCAATTCAATCATTCACCATTAAATATTAAATTAGCTGTGAGTTTTTTGGTTGATGTCTTTTATTAGTTTGAGGAATTTCTCCTCTGTATGTGTCTGCCAAGAGATTTTATAATTAATGGATATTGAATATTTTCCAATGTCTTTTTTTGGATCAATTAATAAGATCATGTGAATTTTACTGTTAATAAGGTAGATTAAATTCATTACTTTTTGAGTATTAAGTAAACCTGCATTTCTGATGTAAACCTTAATTGATAGTGGTACATTATTTTCTTAAATATTGATGGATTTGATTTGCTATTATTTCATTGAGCCTTTGCCATGTTCATGGAGGATATTACTCTGCAGTTTTTGATTTTTGTCTTTTTCTGGTTTTAGAATGAGAATGTATTGGCTAATTTTATGTGTTAACTTGAATGGGTTAAAGGATACCCAGATAGCCGGCATAACATTATTTCAAGAAGATTGATCCTCACCAGTGCGGGTGTGCATCACTGAGTCCATGGAGGGCCAAATAAAACAAAAAGGTGGAGAAAGGGAAAATTCTCTCTCTGTCTTCCTGAGCTGGGACATCTGTCTTCTCCTATATACTGACACTGGAACTCCTGGATCCCAGGCTTTGAGCTCTGATGTGATTATGCTTTCCTGGTTCTCTAGCTTGCAGACAGCATATCATGCGACACCTCAGCCTCCACATTACATGAGCCAATTCCTCATATATCTCTATATATCCTATTGATTCTATATTTTTGGAAAA
>NW_012151396.1:4519757-4523495 GCF_000956105.1 Propithecus coquereli | reverse complement strand
TCCTGTGGTTGATTATAAATCCAATCCCCCAACCCCAAATAAATAACTAACATGTACCCTGTGAATTTGCTTGAGATTTAATATAAAACCTATTGCTGCAATAAGTTTGTGACACTGTATTGATTTCCCAGGTTATTTCAAATAAATGTAATTGTTACAAAATAAGACTAGTTACTTTTTCATATTGTTTCTAGTACTAAACATAAGGTGGCATACACAGTGAGGATATAACTTTTGATGAATTATATCCATGAATCTTTAAGAAGAGTTGTATCTAGAAAACTATATCACGGGCCTGGACTGTCCAAGTGCATATGTGACTTATGACTCCAAATCTGTGCTCTAATCCCATTCCTTTCTAGCTCTTTTTGTTATCATTTCACTTTATTTTTATGTAACATTAATAATTTACTTCAGATTGTGAGAAGGAAAGGGTTGGCAGTGAGTCTGTAGGATGCCCCCTGCCTTGTCAGAGATGCCTGCGGCCTCTTTTGTCCCTAACCAGATCCCCTGTAAGCATGCCGTTGGAATTTGCTGTCCAGAACATAACTGTGAAGATTTTAGGTGCTGCTCTCTACCCTCTTCTCATTTAAAAATGCTTTTAGGAAGACATTCCTGTTCAGTCTAGATTAGTTATTATAAATAAATTCGAAATGTATGGATTTATGGAGTACAACTGTCAGGAGAAAGGACATATTATATAGACTTAGCAGCTACATAGCTATCACGCAATAAAAGCATAAAGACCCCAAAACTAAGTGGCTTCCTTCTATCAATCTCTACTTTATGTGGTTTATCTCCTCACTCTGAAAATGGGACTTTAGAAAACTAGATCTGAGAGACTTGGGGTATATTGCTTCACTATTCTTGACCTTCATCATTAAATTTTATTGGATAAGACCTGTAGTTTTACGACAGTGTGTCTGACAATGCAGCTCTTTGTAGTAGTGCAAAAAATATTTTTGAACGCTAATCTAAAAACATGAGGTAATGGTGAGGAGGAGAGAGGAGTCCCTCTACTGGAATGAGAGCACACCACGGGCCCAGAGCCTGGCATGCCTCTTTATGGGATTGGGATGACGGGAGGTTGAAGGGTCCAAACCTTCTGCTTTCCTGTTGGTTCTTGGCCTATGTTAATATCTCCTTTATTCATTATTTATCCTATTCCTTAATCCTCATGATGGGGAATTTGTCTGGAACCCTGGTTCGTGACAGGCGAAGAGCCAGAAGTTACCCATCTTATATGACAATGCTCTTCTCCTCCCACAAACATTAGTAAACAAAATACCTAGTCTCAAAAATACCAAGCTCCTAATATGGTTCAAACCCACTTTACCGTTGAAACTCACTGGTACATAAAGGAAAGTGGCCAAGCAGAGAAGAAACTGGCTTCACCTGCATCAGGTGCCAGTCAGTTTACATCAGTTTTGAAAACTCCATGACCTACGAACTTAAACTCAAGCTAGGTTCATGTATGTGTGCCTGTGTCTGTGTCTGTCCATGTAAGAAATTAACTATAGGCTTCCACGTCTGTCCGGGGAGGTGGGCTTGAGGAGGAAAGGAATCTGTTTTCGCATGTTCTCAGCTTTCTTATTGGAGACCTTCTTATTGTTAGGTTTAGAAATTTAGAATGGTCACGGCAATGGTCATTGGTCTTATTAGGAAAACATTTTCAGCATTTTCAAAGCTTCTTAATTTCTATTTTGATTCTCAGTGCTGAGATTCGGTCGTCCTACTTCTACATTGAATGCGATGACATCACTCTCACGTTCTCTTGTGAACAGACATTGTGGGTCCTGGGTTACTTGCCTGGGGCCACTGCTTCTTGTAGAATTGCTGTGGTTTGAGCAACCTGCTTTCCAGGAGATCTTTTCCCCACACTTTTTCCAGCTGAAGAATTATCTGCAGGATAATTCAGGAATTATCCTCTGATTCCTGAACTTAAGCTCTGTTGATGCTTCTGAAGCCTGTGCCCACAGGACCCTGGTGAGGGCTAAGACTGATGCAATGTGCTCCTAGAGGCACTGCCTTTCCTCAGCTTTTCAAAGTTCCAGGCTTCAGTAGCATTTCTTGCTTCTACAGTTTTTTCTCCAGTAGTGGTTTGTGCCTTAATATTTTGTTTCTCTCAGTTCTTCCCATACTCTTCTTTTTCATTATTTTTCTTAAGCCTCTCTCTTTAACTGATGTTGAGTAAACATTTTTATTGTGTGTGTGTATTGTCTTTCCTTTACATTCCCTTTTGCTTTCTGGACTAGGTATTTTTTTTTCCTAATATATTTTTTTTTAATTTTGGTTTCTGAAATCTCCCATAGTGAGAGAGATGAAATTAGAAGATTCTGTGTCTGCTAAGTACAATGATTGTTCAAGCAAACTTTTCTCCCTGCACCATCTTGAGTTGGATTATCCCTTCTGAAAGACAGTCTCCCATCAGACCAACATCTGTGTCAGGCTGAGACGACTCCATCTCTTATTGTCCTGCCTGGCTCTCCTTTAATGCATCTTCTCCTCTATTTCATCGCAATCTCATTCTGGGAATCTACCCAAAGGAACAAAAGACATTCTATAAAAAAGACATCTGTACTCGAATGTTTATAGCAGCACAATTGCAAAGATGTAGAAGCAACCCAAGTGACCATCAATACATGAATGGATTAATAAAATGTGGTATATGTATACCATGGAATTCTATTCAGCCACAAAGAACAATGGTGATCTAGCACCTCTTGTATTATCCTGGATAGAGCTGGAGCCCATTCTACTAAGAAAAGTATCCAAGAATGGAAAAACAAGCACCACATGTACTCACCATCAAATTGGTACTAACTGATCAACATTTATGTGCACACATAGTAGTAACATTCATTGACTGTTGGGCAGGTGGCGGGGAGGAGGGGATGGGTATATTCACACCTAATGGGTGCAGTGCACACCGTCTGGAGGATGGACATGCTTGTAGCTCTGACTCGGGTGGGGAAAAGGTAATATATGTAACCTAAACATTTGTACCACCATAATATGCTGAAATAAAATAAAATAAAATAAAAAACACACAAAAAACAATACATAAATAATAAAAACATCACCTAAGAAAAAATATGCACGTGCGCGTGCACACACACACACACACACCCCATAGAATTTTATCTCTATAGGCATGGAGCATCATTTGTTTTGCTCTGCTATAATTTTATGGCATGATTCAGCAATAATACAGCCTCTAATTTTTCAACAAGAATAATATTTTTGGCAATTGAGAAAAGGAAATTTAGCATTTTGTTTTTCTTTTTTCTTTTATTTTTTTTTCCTTTTCCGTGATGTCCCATGCTCCTGATTGTTTATAGGCTTGAGTCTATTGTTAAGCACGCTATTTCATAGTAACACCTCGTGGCCTGTATTTAGTCCCAGTACTAAACTTGCATTCTCTGTGATGTGCTATTAAATGGTTGGTTAGCATTGCAGATGCAACAATAATCACATATCAGTAGGAAATATGAAAATACTGTTTTGCAAAGCAGAATAATAATGACATTTTCCAGCTGTGCTAGCACTTTTCTCTAAGTTATTGAGTTTTATTTTATTTTTAATATTCCTGAATTAAACATTGTCATGCAAACAAACAGCACTGAATCTTTGGCGATAATAAACATAAAGAAAAAAGAGTTTTTCAAAGTATCTCGAAAAAAGTGTAAGTGGTTCCATTTAAGTAATTATTTTCTTATATTCAAGAGCATATAATAT
>NW_012151396.1:4514502-4518727 GCF_000956105.1 Propithecus coquereli | reverse complement strand
TCCCTCTCCCATTTACATGTGATATTCATTTTTTCCATTTTGTTCTTTTTTAATTCAGAAAATTTGATTGTTGTTATGTTTATTAACTTAGTTAAATCTGTTAGAAGTTAATAAAGACTCTTATAGCTAGCATTAATCAAGGTTAACGGGAAAAAGGCACACTACACATTCAAAAAAATTCTACCTATGGCTGAAAGAGAGGAAAAAAGTTATATGTATGCAGTAAAATTTTATTTTAGGGATAAAAAAAGATAAAACAATATTCACGTACATTCAGAGAAAACACTGAGCTCCTGCATTTTCATTACCAAGGATACAGTAGAGACTTGATACCAAACACAAATCTCAGTAAAGTGAGTATTTTAGAAAGAAAATAGAACAGAGGAGGGGAATCAGTAGCCGTGGGAGGCATCGGTGCATGTGAGATGTGCATTGCCATTTTTATAATCTCTTGTTTTGTTTGCAATTTAAATTCTTAAATATTGCATATATAGTTTTGTCATAGACTATATCTAAGAAATCACATTTATGTTATCCTTGGTACATTCTATACTCATTGTATATTGTTTGTTTGTTCTGTTGACTCTTATGCATTGTAGGCTTGTTTCTTAAGTGATTCAAGATAATAGATTAGAAATTTACAGTGATTTTCTCTTAATTTGTAAAAATCCTGAGGGAATACATAGAGGATGTTTATATAAAGCAAGGACTTGCGATGGCTGATACCCCAAGCTACAGGACAGTACCAACCTAGGTTCATTCACATTTCATGACAGTATTTATTCCAGTTTTACCCAGGGCTATGTCAACTTCCATGCCCTCAATTTTAGTATACTCAAAAAAGTTCTGGATTCCTCATGCATCTAACGGAACACACGTTAATGTTTCCATAATAAAGAATACTTGGGTCTGGAAACCAAGACCCACGGAACCTAAGGAACCGAGGTGTGGAAGCTGGCGTAGCCCCACTCAGCATTATGTCCCAACCTTTGTGCCTCCTGTCCCTCCAACTCTGAGCTCCACAAGGTTAAGAATTGTGTCCCTCAGAGAGGGCACATCTTGTTAGGGAACACTTTGGACTACATGTAGGAACATTCCTACATGGTCCTACCATTTAAATGATTAAATGAATGAGGATTTTATATCAATTTAATAACATATGTGGTCTAGAAGGCACAAAAGTAACTAAAAATGAGTACAATCATACTTTTTACTGCTTAGTAGTGGTAAGTAGTATGCTTATTTCTAGTAAGAAAATGATGCTGGTCATATGTACACTTACGTCCAATTGCTTAGTTTAGTTGTAGATATCAATGTGTAAATGTATAATTTAAAATGGTAACATACTAGAATCACTGATGTACTTAGAATTAAGCAGAAACTCTTCACAAAGGATTTGCAATTTGATGTGGGCCTTAAAGAATAATTATGAGTTCATTAACTAAATACGAGGTGAGAATGAGAATGCTAGAGATAGCAAGTGGTTGACAGATTGAATTTTCAAATGGCCTCCCATTCAAGAATAAACAGGTTTGTCCCTGCTTAGCTTCTGAGGGAAATCCATTTTCAGAAATGCTACTTTAGTTTTGCAAAAAGGCCAAAACATTTTGAATAAACAAAAAATGTAGTATACTTTATGAACACAAAAATTTTACAAGATTTCTGGGTCCTCATCTCAGTTCTGTGATTCTTTTATATACAGGATATCTCTTAAGCACACTTCTTTTTCAAAAGCCATTGTTTGTTCTTGCTCAAGGGTATTGATGAAAAGTGCTATTTATGTGCAAAGGAAAGAACTGCCATCATATGAAATATGTATTTTTATGATCTATAAAAGGTAGACTGGAGTAAGTAAGTTTAAACATTTCAAATAGAGTGGTTCTTCTTTCTGTCATTGAGTTATAGCAGAAACTACTGTAGTATGTAAGTTCCTTGTAGAATATGAGGCAATAATATTACTGTACAGTACTATTAATATATCTTCAAATTCTCTGTTATGCCAACGTTCATCTACTCAAACAATCTAGGTAAAATTAGGGCCCATTGCATCATTTTCCCCTGATAATGATTCAATACATTTCCAAAGATATTTTGCTAAAGTTATAAATTCGAATTCTAGCTCCAATAAAACATTAGAATCTCCACTACCTGAAAATACCAGTGCAGATTATACTGTTCATGTTCTCTTCTTTTGTAAGTCATATGGAGTTTGCATTTACATATGGCATGTTTTCCAATGCTATTAAAGAAACACTTGAAATAAAACTAAAACAAACTGTATAAAACATAACTATTATATTTACTATGAAGAGAAAATTGACATAAACTATAAAAATTTTACTAAAACAAGATGTAATAACATATTTATTGACATTTTGGTTTAAATTTTTATTTTTATTCAATTTTTGCACATTTATGTTTATCCTATTTCTAATTTTAGTTATACTTTATATCTTACCTAGTGGTAATATGGCTGTAATATAAGAATATATGCATACGTATTTGTATGCAAGTTTGGATATTAGAATAAAATATTCATTAACAACCACAGAAAAAATAATAAATTAAAACACTAAATCAGTAATTTCTAAATGCGATTAATTTCTTTGCTTCCTTGATGTCAATATTACAAAAGGAATAACCTTAGCCTACATACTTTTTGCTGAAAGACATTCTATGTCCTAAAGCGAAGTAAAGTTTACTTTTGGCAATAACTCCCAGAAAGGACTCATCACATACATCCTTATAAAAAGGACACTATGATATCACCCTTTAAAAATCCTAGTAAACCTTTGTAGATATTGGCAACCTGATTCTAAAATGTATGTTGAAAGGCAAAAGATCTAGAATAGCCAATGCAAAACTGAAGAGCACGAGCAAAGTTGGAGGACTCACACTACCTAATTTCAAGATTTTCTGTAAGACTACCATAATCACACAGCATGTAACTGGCAAAAAAACAGCACATAGATCAATGGAACAGAACAGACTTCCCATAAATATACCTTCATAAATGAAATCAACTGATTTTTTGACAAAGACACAAAAGCAATTCAATGGAGAAAGGAGAGTCCTTTCAACAAAGGGTGTTGGAACAGCTGGATGTCCGTATGCAAAAAAATAAACCTGGACACAGAGCTCACACCTTCAATAAAAAGTAAGTTGAGGTGGTTCTATGTCTAATTGTAATATGCATTTAGAAATGATAAAACTTCTACAAAATAACAGAAGAAAATCTGTTATTACCTTGGGATGAATAATGAATTGGATACCACACAAAAAGCATTTTACATGAAAGAAAATTGATAATTTGAAATGTATTCATGTTAAAAACTTCAACTTTCTAAAGTCTCTGTTAAAAGAATGAAAAGACAAGGTACAGATTGAGAGATAATATTATCAAAGCACATACCTGATAAAGTACTTGAATCGGACATATACAAAGAACACTTAGAACTCAACAGTAAAAAAAACAACAAAATTAAGAAATGGGCAAAATATCTGCACAGGTGTTTTGCCAGAGAAGATATACAATTTACGGGTAAGCATATGAAAACATGTTCAATACCATTTGTCATTGTGGAAAGTCAAGTTAGAAGAACACTGAAATACCATTACATACCTATTAAAATGGCTAAAATCACAAAACTGGCCAATCACATAAAAACCTGTATACAAATGTTTATAGTTGTTTTATTTCTAATTGAGAAAAACCAGAAGCAACCAAGATGTCCCTCAATAGGGGAATGGATAAACACACTGTGGTATATCCATAAAATGCAATGCTATTCAGCAATAAAAAAGAATGAGCTATCAAGTCACGCACAAATGTGAGGAGGGAATCTCCATACTCCAGACTGAGCTGCTCATAGTGGTGTTTTACTAAAGAGTACAGTACGGAAGGGGTGAGGGAAGAGAAAATACCATTGGAAAACCTGCAAAACACTACCTCAGCCAGGTGTCCAAGGTCACATAAACAATGATGTCATGTTGACAATATGTACCCTTGATTTGGTGTGATGAGAATGGCACTTTGCCTCTGTAGCCTTCCTCTCAATGACCCATGATATGAGAAAACCCAAGATAAATCCTAGTTGAGAGACATTCTACACAATATCTGAGCAGTACTCCTCAAAACTACCAAGACAATCAAAAACATGTTCTTTGTACAAAAATGATAAGTATGTGAGATAATGCATATGTTAATTAGCAAGATTTAATCATC
>NW_012151396.1:4508063-4510557 GCF_000956105.1 Propithecus coquereli | reverse complement strand
TTCATTTACTTTACTCACTATGGGAAATTCTCAAAATCCCTGGAACATTACGAAAAAAAAAAACAGATGATAGCAATATGGAGTTGAGACTAATTTATAACTATAGATTTACCTTTTAGAAAGAATCAATTGGCTTCAAGTATGGAAGATATGGATATAGGCAATTGTGTCCATCCACAATATGTAGTAGATATCTTACTAGTTTTATTAATATATAGCACAGTTTTTATAGCATTTATATCTAGTCTTCTAAAAATATATTTGCCACTGTTATGTATCATTAGTTTAATATTTCTATGGATGGTTGAATTCTCAGCACCCAAAACTTTTGCACAGCATATCCATTAATAATTTTTTTAAATCTTTTATTTCGTGAAAAGATAATATCTTCACCATGTTTTTGCATTTCTATGACTGTTTTGCTCTGTGTTTATGTTCTAATAACAACTGAAGTATATGATATCCTCAATTCTTTAAGTTGAAGCATATAAACTTTAAATTTTGCTTCATTGTCTTGAGGTATTGAATTTTACCTTGAACATGTCAAAACCTAACTTGAGTGTCTCTCCCTTAGATAACTTTCTTTTTCTGCCTGAGTAACTGAATGCTATAGAATGAATTTTGTCTTCCCCCAGACCCAGAAAATTCATATGTTGAAGGCCTAACTCACAGTGTGATGGTGTTTGGAGATAGGGCTTTTGGGAGGTAATTAGGGTTAGGATGAGGCTATGAGGTTAAGGACCACGCAATAGAATCACTGTCCTCATAAGAAGAGACTCTCTCTGCTTGCATATATTGATGAAAGAAGGTAGCTTTTTGCAAGCCAGGAAGAGAGCCCTAACTAGAAACCAAATGTGCTGGCACCTTGATCTTGAATGTCTCAGGCTTCAGAGCTGTAAGAAGTAAATTTCTGTTATGTAACCCATTCAGTCTATGTTATTTTGTTATTGCAGCTGGAGCTAAAACACTAGAGAACTATTTATTCTATACTTTTATTAATAATAATTTAATCACAATATATTTGTTGATCATTTAATTCTATGGGTTGTTTTTTTGATATGTGGCATTGCTATCAAATCTGTATAGGCTTGTTATTTCATTTAAAGGCATTTTCATGCATTTTATATGTGAATAATTTTCTTTTCTGTGTGTGTTTTTGCCACATTAAAATCTGCACACTGATTCACGTTTGTCTTGATATCTATTATTTTTTCCATAATGACATCATTTGTTTTGTCTTTTTCTCTGTCATCATTGGGATTATATCAAAATTATTCTCTATTTCAGTAATTAGGACTTTATGTCTATTTGGCAGTTGTCATATCTAATCTGTTTTTCGTAAAATGTTCTTTTGGACATCTATTAACTTCTTTAGTTCTACAATTGTCTTCTTACATTATGCTTATCATAATATGGTATTTATTTAATTGCTGATATTATTAAATTATTTTACAACATTAACCCTCGTGGAGGATTTCATTTCTTTCAGTTACAAATTCATCCTGAATGAATTATTCATTTGCTTTTTTTCCAAACTCCCTCTTCTTTCCCAGTTGTCTTTTCCTTTTCTTCTTTCTTTTCTTTCCTTCCTTTGTTTCTTATTTATTTTTACTTTTTCTTTTGCCATGGTACATTTGCATAAATTTTATATTTTTATCTACATCTCCCTACATTTTTATTAATTAAGAGAATAATTCTTTCAAACATTCTATTAGTTCATGTATATAGTCAAATAATTTACCTGGCTCTCTTAAGACTTACCTAAAAATTATTTATATCTTGCCTTCTGAATTTCAATTTGAGAATGTCTTTTTCTGTATTTTGAAGGTATGCAGTATCAGTGAGAGAGAGAACTCAGTTGGACACAATTGTAAACTTTGTTGGATGGACTATGGTTCCTTTTGAAACTACGTGAAGTATAATAACCAAAAGTAATGCTCACTTCCACTAGTGGGGGGTGAATATATTACATTGCATGCATTACGCAATGTCACAGGAATTGCATGGTATCCACTATTTAATGTGAAGGCCTGACACTTATGCTTCCATTAGAGATGAAAATAAATTTATTAATATCTTACATCTAATCCACATCTTTCCAGTAGTTGTGTCTAAATCTCCTAGATGAAGTAGGGAAAAATATGGTAAAATTACCTTTCTGTATATTTAATTCCAAATTTGGAAACATTAATGAACATTTTCAAAATTCTATCTCATCAAAAGCACTTCTAGGGTATCAAAGAGAGATTTGAAATGTCGCCTCGCCTGTCCTTGGGATAATTTTGTGGATCATTTTATTTTTGGCCAAGATCTTTAGAAGTTTATTGCATGAACTGTGCCCCTTCATTTTATATATTTAGTGTTTAGTGTTGAGTTATCATGACTTTGTCTTTGTTGTCTTGTTTTTCTTATTCTCAGGTATTGAGAATAAAGGATCCTATTAATAGGTTTTAATCAGTCTTCTTTGAGAGAAATGCTACTGGTATTTTTTGTT
>NW_012151396.1:4499578-4506908 GCF_000956105.1 Propithecus coquereli | reverse complement strand
ATATCACACAATCACAATTAATAAGCATCTCTGAAAAGATTTTGAAGAGTAAAATTTTGTGTGCATATTTCCTCATTATGTGGAGGGGTAAATCAAGACTTTATAATTTTCTTAATTTTAAAAATGTATATTGATCAATTAAAAAAGAAAATATACAAGCAAAACAACCAACATGTATATTTTTAAAATACCTAGTATCTGGGTCATGGGAAAAGAGGTGAGACACAGCCTCAGTCAGTCTTGATACACTATCAGACAATCGCTGCTGAGTATTTTCCCCAAAGGTCCTGGGCAAAGGCTGTTCACAAACAGTGGGTACGCTCTGAGTCAGCTCAAATAGAAAGTAGCCAGAGAGGGGGATTTTCCAGGAAGCTGCCCTCAGGTCATGCAATGACAGTTAACTGGGAAAGGGGCTTTGGAAGACTGCAACCCTGTTCTGCCCCCTGCAGGCGGCTGCCGGGCTGCTCGGCTGCTGATTTTCACGGTGCTTGCTGGGCTGGTGGTTTTCAACGCTACCCCTGAGCAGGGGAGGCTGAGATGGGTATAGGGCAAGCCAATCCGCCCCAAAGCTCATGGTCGTTTTTTCTTGAATAAATGATCCTCAGATTTTTCAAGTTTGTGGTTGATATTTTGTAAGCATTTGGTTAATTTAAAGAAATCTGAAAATACTGATTTTGGCAATTTTTGCCAGTGTTCACTGCTTTTATCTAGAAGAGCATTTTTGCATTTGCTACTTCTCTATTCCTGCTGAAAACATGAGCTGTATTTATCTTAAAGCCTTCTTGTTTGTGATAATTTAATGAAAGATATTTGAATGTGTAAATTTTGAAAACAATAGTAATTAAAAACATTGCCAAACAACATTGGACGAAATAGAAAATGCTGTTGTTAACACATTCTGAGGATTTTCCATGTAAAATTGAGATGAAAAATGTCAGGTTTTCTCTTAGTGGAGTTTTGAAATAGATTTTACAAAGAAAATCATTAAAAAAACCTTCCATATATTCTGAGGCATTGGAAATTACCTAAGGCTGTGGGACCACATGTGACTAATACAATGGAAAGAATAACAGTAATAAAATATTAACATATTTCTCCATTCTTGGCAATCATCTTGTTGTGGAGCCTCTTGGACATCCCTGAGCTGTAGAGAAAATGATTTTTGCATGTTTCAAACACACTTGAGTAATGTAGATTCCAAACCTAGAAATGAGATTAAACTCCCAGGGGTCTGAGTTCCATTTACAGTTGGCAAAAACGTACGTTTTTTAAAAAAGGCACTGTGAGAAAAGCAAATTCCTTACTACCTGAGCTGTTAAAAAATGTGATAACTGCTCTTTTGAAAGATCTTGAGCCTACATAAGCCACCTGCTATGCAGCTCTGAATCACCATGAGAAATAGGGATAAAAGAACACAGAAGTTTCGAGGAGAGCTGCAAGCCTAACACTCTCTGCAAATTGAAATCTGGATAAGAAGGAAGGAAGATGGCATCCAAGATGAAACATCTTTCTTTTATAAGGGCTAATCTTCAGTTCCAAATTACCTTATGATTTATTTAAAAGTTTAAAATCATCCTCTCTGCCCTGAGTTTATTAGCAAATTTGGGTAAGAGACACACTTTCTAAGACAAATAACACAGCTATAAAAATACATTTTAAAAACTTGAGAAGTAAAGAAATGAATTTATTCTTCTGCTATCAGGAATACTCACTTATCCTGGAGCAAGTCCACAAGTTAATGTTGGATATAGGATATAAGAATGGCCATATCATAATAACCTAGAACTCACAAGATTAGTTTATGATGGAATAGCATTTCTGAGTGTTAATCAGCTCACATGATGACTAAAAGCACTGACTCTGCTAATCCATGTCAATTAAAGCATTAAGAGAAACAAGTTATAAACTCTTTGTAACTACCCTGAGAAGGGGGCAGATTACTACAGATTACATTTATACTTACTCCAGATTAAAAATTCCTTGATTAGCAAAAGTTTTGCTTAAGAATGTGAAAATTATAATCATTGAAGAATCCCTGTAATACTCCTAAATGACTCTTAAAGTTAAGCAATCGCTTCTGAATCAAAACCAAACAAAACAAAATAAAACTTACAAATGTAAAACTATTAATAGATACAAACTGCTTGTTCTTAAAACCTCTACTCCCGTATTACTAAGTAGTATTTGACATGCTTCCTTTTTTTTTCCTTTTTTTCCTCGTGTTCCTCTTCTGCTCCCTTCAAACAGGTAACCTGGTCTATAGCCCCTACCATAGGTGATGTCGTACAAAAAAGGTGTTGTGGCAAGATCCTTGATCCCAAAGCCTCCTTTGGAGAAAGACAACATTTCGAATACTCTCCAAGAGAAGAAATGATGCCATTAAGGAATGACTTTATCAGGAAAATGAGACCAAAAGAACAGAAGATTACATCCTGAGAAGAAAAAAAAGACTTTTTTCCCATGCATACTGTAGAGGCTATCGCGGCCCTTAGATCTGAACAAAGCATCACGTCCCCACCAAGACTTGGATATCAATGCTTGTAGGAGCTTTATTTGTAATAATCCCAAACTAGAAATAATCCAAATATCAATCACTAAGTGAATGGACGAACAAAATATGGTATATTCATACAATGAAATACTATTTAACAATAAAAGGAATTAACTATCGATCCATACAACATGGGTAAATCTTATAATGATAAATTCCTCAATGGACTATGAAAACATTGCTGTTGCTGTTCTTGTGGTGCTCTGTCATATGATGTGCAGTTATCCCTGTGTCTTCTGCTACAAATTTGACATCATTCAGTTGATGCTCACATGACGTGAAATGATCACTCGGACACTAAATGCAGATCTGTTGTCTTTAGTTAAAATCGAGAATTACCTGGCTCCAAGTAACCATAAACACAGGTGCAAAGAAAGTGCTAGATCCATATATCAGTGCAAAGATACATGGTGGTCATTTTCATGGTTCAGAATCTGCTCCGTCAGTTTTAGATTATAATCTATGTGATAGCATCTGATTTTTAAAATTTCCAGAATTCTTACGAATTCAATAGTAAATCCTCAGAATGCAATTTTAGAATTACTATTATATTGAAATGAATATGCATATAGTCAGAAATGTATGGGCTCAAATCTAAACTGCACAACAAACTGCATAAACTTGAGCAAACTATTTACCTTCGTTGGGAACTGGCGTCCTTATCTGTTAATCACTATGGTATTACCTATCTCAAAGGACTTTGCGGGGACTATACTAAATAGTCTATATCCACATCTTGGCACCTGATATACAGTAAATGCTCAATAGACACCTATATTTCCCTTTATTTTCTATAAAATATGGCATAAAAATTATACTTAGGTGGATATGTGTTTTCAAGTTAGTGCAAAGTTGTGTATCTAGTATGTTTCACAGCTAGGCATTTCTAAGTTCAATCTTACTAACCTATAAATTAACACTATGAACTATAATTTTTTGTATAATTATATATTTAAGATATTATAGTTTTGCAGAATTTAAAATGTAATGTTATGGTTCACCTAATAATATGGATTTTTTTAAGATTCCTTTTTATTATTCTATTTTACACCTAAGAAATAATTGAGAATTTGGTTGTAACTTCAAAATCAGAAATTAGAATTTGTGAGATAAATTTTGGTCCTCAAATTAATTATACGCAAGCTTACCTCTTCTTATTCTGAGGCATTGGTGATAGCCTTGGGCAAGTGTCAAATATGTATTTTTTTCCTAATTTTATTTTATGCAATATATGTTTTATCAGTAAAGTATGAATATTTTTATTAAATAAAATGTTTTTTGAAATTCTCATGAATAGAACTGAGTGAAGTGCTTTATAAAACACAAAGAAATTGTTTCCCTCTTTTTTTGTGTATGTGAAAACTGTTAAAAACAGGATCGTGTATGTTATAGAGAAAAGTAGCTAGTTCCCAGAAAAGTGACTTATTCCTGTCATTTGTTTTGTGGAGTTTTGTCTTTGGAAGGAGGATTAGACTTTGAAATGGATATTAAACACCAGAGGGAAAAACAGTTAAGGTAAAATTACCTTCTCATTTGTTAGTTAGACAGAAGGAGGCAATGTTAAATGAATATCTATTTAAGCAGTCTTATAACTTGGTACAATTGTTTCTGGAAGTCTAATGTTTAATTGTTCACTTAATAATACTGATTTACAAGAAGTTATGAAATATCCATTTGATAACTTCTTCAGTGAGGAAATATTACATTTAATGATTGCATTGAAATGAGTGTATTGAAATAAAACAGAGTTCTTGTGATAGTCATATTCAGAGTGTTAAGAAAAAAGGTCCTATTATTTAGTGTCAGTATGGAATGAAGTACCTTAGCAGAGTCTTCATGAAGTTCCTCAGCACTGATGTTTTATTAACTTGGTTATAGGAATGCTTAAAACAATCCTTAATGCTGTAATAATGACAGTGGGTTTTCTTTTCAGAGATGATAAGGACATCATTCTTAGCTTTCAGACACCATTTATCTTTTGCCTACAGTAGCATTTTGTTAGTACTAGAATTGAAATAAAATGAAGAATCAATTAGTATAGTTAGTCCTGAATTTTCTCAATAACAATATATACCTGGAAAATTTATTCAGCCTTTCCAGGCTTCCTTTTTTGCTTCTCACTTGTGTGAAGTGAAATGATCTCTAAAATCCCTTGTAGGTCTAAGAATTCTAAGTTATATAATTTTTCACAATGCTGTTCTACATTGTAAGTGCACCACCAGTCCAGGCCTTCAAAGAAGCATACAGCAAGATGGAATTAAACTTGCAAGAAATGTAGGGGGGTATAGCCCCAGGAGGTGAAACGGGGAGGGAATTAGAGTAGGCTAGGGGAGCTATCAGACCATGATGCTGGTCTGACCTATATGTAGGAAAGTGGGATTTTAGGTGGCAGTGCAATTTTATCAAAACCTTAACAAGGCCAATGGAGTGTCTGTGAGCCACAGTTCCCTGTCAGAGGAAAATTCTGTCTCCCAGTGAAAGGTGTGCCTTAGTATCTACGATGTGCTCAGTCACTGGCTGGGAACAGTCCATGCAAGGCATGACCTTGACGTGAACACGGTGATGGATTTCAGAGCACACTAGCTGGGGCCATTTATTTTACTGCTCATACTAGAACATACAAGAAGCACATTTTCATAATTGACACAATTGACTAGAATCTATAGTTTTTAAAAACAAAATTATAATCTAAATGTACTAATAAATTTATGAACTAAATACGGGATAGTTATTCACTTATATTCATTATAAATTAGAGTCTTTAGTCACTTAGTGAAAGGTTGTGAGTGTAGTTAATTTTGGCCCCCCAATAGGCTCCTTTTCACACTAATGCTGATTCAAGATGTTATGGGAGACAGATAAGATTTAACTTGGTGAAAATGGCAGGTAAGGATATATGCTAATTGCAACCATAAAATTTTAAACATTTTTGATTCACACTCAGTAAACACTGAGTGGAGAGACAAGAAAGTTTTCGATACATGTTTTTAGGTCTTGAAGTCCTAGTTAGACATTTGTATCTTTTATTCAAAATATAGTGCCCTTGATATACAAAGGTTTCACTTCAATTATGCTATTTGGTTTCATTGCCTGATTACTAGGGAATTCTTGGACACTTTCTGAACCTGTTGTAATAGTTTACTATTAGTAAATATGTGATGTGTCATTACCCCAAATAATTTGTTTGAATGATTTGCGTAAAATTGAGTTTAATTATAAGGAGGAGATGTGTTTGTTAAGCAAAATCATAACTAGAACTTAACGCAATACCTTTTATATTAATTTTGACAAGTTTTCTAAATACCCAGTTCATTGGCTTGCAACTATTGCTCCCAAAATTTTACAAGACATTTTATATTATTTTGCTCATCAAGTAGCTATTAAAAATGAGATTTGACCGTGGTCAGACACTAATTGGGACTGCTGTCTTTATTTGAATAGACCTGCCTTTTAAACAACAAGTTTTGAGCTCTATTCATATGTAGGTTTTTTACCATATTCTTCCAGGAAACTGTTATCCCTTGGAATACTTCAACAACGATATGTACCTATCAAATAAGTCACATAACATATAATTAATTTTATTTTTGAATATATTAGGCTTATAGGTCCAGGCAGATTATAATTTTGCTAAGGCATTCATCTGGTATGCCATCACATAGTGAGCATATATAATACAAATTATGTCGCTTTTCTATTTAGTGGACAGGTTTGCCTCCACTGACTACCGCACAAAAGAATATTTTACAGATTTTTAAAAGTCATATGTTAGGCTTAAAGACTGAAATAAAAGTCCTAAACCTCTCCAACAGACTAAAGGATGCTCCTATGGCTAAAACCCCATATGTTACGGTTCCTGGTCATTGCAAGATGGGAGGATAGTCACTATGCCTCATTGGCTTTCACCTCTTCCCCCTTACTAATCATTACTAGATTTTGTCAAAGATCGACTTGAAAGAACAAAAGACCAGAAAACCCCTCAGTTTACTTAATCCAGTCCCAGAGCCCTCCTCCTGTTCATGTGGTTCTATGGTTCCAACATGACAACTATTTCGGACCACAAGACTTTCTTCTTAATAACTGGCTGCCACTGTGAACTGGTTCTAGCCAGTCTCCCGAGTTTGAGCAGTTCATAGACTCATACCCTCCATTTCACTTTTTATGTATGGGACCTAATCATAATACATTTAAATGTTAAATCTATACCCCAAACTGATCATGGGATATATGTGACATACATGTAAACTTAATATGCATGTATTCGGGTCTCCTTTATGAATATTCATAACTCCTCCTGTAACCTGTTGAGTATGTAGACCTGGCCGACCCAGTCAGCATAAATTCCTGTCTTACCCTTCCCTTCCCTGAAGTACCGGTCTCTCAGCTTCGATCAAGGGTACACATCCCAGCCTGTCAGGATGACCAGCCTGCAGGTTGTAACACTTGATAAGAAATGAAGTCTCCTTTCTAAACTTAAAGAATTTGCGACTATTTTTCAGTCAACAGGCTACAATTTCAAATTATCTTTTCTATGATGTCTAATGATATTTTTGTTAACACTGAATACTTTGGGTAACATCCCTTACTTTTTAAAGGCGTTCTTATGAACATATATTCAAACTTTCCTAAAGACTTTCCTATAATCAGTCTGAAGTCAAAGAAAAAGAATACCTTTCCCCCATTTTGTACATATTTCTCCACCTATTCAAATTGGCCACCATCTATTTAACAAAGCTGCTTTCACTAAGCTGATTTTAGACCTACACATATATATATATA
>NW_012151396.1:4497879-4499528 GCF_000956105.1 Propithecus coquereli | reverse complement strand
GCAGATTACTACAGATTACATTTATACTTACTCCAGATTAAAAATTCCTTGATTAGCAAAAGTTTTGCTTAAGAATGTGAAAATTATAATCATTGAAGAATCCCTGTAATACTCCTAAATGACTCTTAAAGTTAAGCAATCGCTTCTGAATCAAAACCAAACCAAACAAAATAAAACTTAGAAATGTAAAACTATTAATAGATACAAACTGCTTGTTCTTAAAACCTCTACTCCCGTATTACTAAGTAGTATTTGACATGCTTCCTTTTTTTTTCCTTTTTTTCCTCGTGTTCCTCTTCTGCTCCCTTCAAACAGGTAACCTGGTCTATAGCCCCTACCATAGGTGATGTCGTACAAAAAAGGTGTTGTGGCAAGATCCTTGATCCCAAAGCCTCCTTTGGAGAAAGACAACATTTCGAATACTCTTCAAGAGAAGAAATGATGCCATTAAGGAATGACTTTATCAGGAAAATGAGACCAAAAGAACAGAAGATTACATCCTGAGAAGAAAAAAAAGACTTTTTTCCCATGCATACTGTAGAGGCTATCGCGGCCCTTAGATCTGAACAAAGCATCACGTCCCCACCAAGACTTGGATATCAATGCTCGTAGGAGCTTTATTTGTAATAATCCCAAACTAGAAATAATCCAAATATCAATCACTAAGTGAATGGACGAACAAAATATGGTATATTCATACAATGAAATACTATTTAACAATAAAAGGAATTAACTATCGATCCATACAACATGGGTAAATCTTATAATGATAAATTCCTCAATGGACTATGAAAACATTGCTGTTGCTGTTCTTGTGGTGCTCTGTCATATGATGTGCAGTTATCCCTGTGTCTTCTGCTACAAATTTGACATCATTCAGTTGATGCTCACATGACGTGAAATGATCACTCGGACACTAAATGCAGATCTGTTGTCTTTAGTTAAAATCGAGAATTACCTGGCTCCAAGTAACCATAAACACAGGTGCAAAGAAAGTGCTAGATCCATATATCAGTGCAAAGATACATGGTGGTCATTTTCATGGTTCAGAATCTGCTCCGTCAGTTTTAGATTATAATCTATGTGATAGCATCTGATTTTTAAAATTTCCAGAATTCTTACGAATTCAATAGTAAATCCTCAGAATGCAATTTTAGAATTACTATTATATTGAAATGAATATGCATATAGTCAGAAATGTATGGGCTCAAATCTAAACTGCACAACAAACTGCATAAACTTGAGCAAACTATTTACCTTCGTTGGGAACTGGCGTCCTTATCTGTTAATCACTATGGTATTACCTATCTCAAAGGACTTTGCGGGGACTATACTAAATAGTCTATATCCACATCTTGGCACCTGATATACAGTAAATGCTCAATAGACACCTATATTTCCCTTTATTTTCTATAAAATATGGCATAAAAATTATACTTAGGTGGATATGTGTTTTCAAGTTAGTGCAAAGTTGTGTATCTAGTATGTTTCACAGCTAGGCATTTCTAAGTTCAATCTTACTAACCTATAAATTAACACTATGAACTATAATTTTTTGTATAATTATATATTTAAGATATTATAGTTTTGTAGAATTTAAAATGTAATGTTATGGTTCACCTAATAATATGGATTTTTTTAAGATTCCT
>NW_012151396.1:4485600-4494204 GCF_000956105.1 Propithecus coquereli | reverse complement strand
ATATATATATATAACCTATAGTAATTTTTTAGTCTACTTCTAAATTAATAGTTGAATAATGTACTCTAACATTATCTATACCCTTTTTTTATTTTTATTTTGAAAATTAAACTGAAAAATGTTGAAAGAATGAAACCATAGATACCTGCATATCCTTCACCCAGATTTAATGATAGTTAATTTTTGACTTTGACATATTTACTTTACCTTTATTTATTTAATTTAGTTTCAATTAATCAATTGACCAATTTATCTTTTTCTTTTGGTGTCGAACAGTGTACAATAGTATCAGGCTTTATTCAAATGCTGCAAGTTGGGATTCCTTGCTGATTGCTGTGGGGCACTGTGCTGCATCACCCCAGGCAGACACACCAGGCATGTGGACAGCTGCCTTCGCTGCATACATGCAGCTGCACAGCTTTATGTCTCCAGCAAGATCTATTCCCAAGGCTCCAAATCCATGTTTTCATCCCACTGAAACTCAACATGTCCAAGACGGCGTTCACACTTGGCTCCACAACCTGCTCCCACGTAGGGTTTTCTCTGTTAGTTACATCACCTTTGTCCACCCTGTCACGTAAACTTACTCCCTGCTTGTCCCCATATTCAATCTATCTTGAGTGCTGTTGATTTTAGTTCAGAAATTTTTTTAATAACTCAACTTTCCTGGAAAGCAGTTTGTCTTGAGGATGAAATGAAACTTCATTTCAGGCGTGCAAAATAAGTACGAGATCGAGGGAAATGAGAGGTGAGTTAGGGAGGGGTGGGAAGCCTTGTGAGTTAGATATTGCTGTGCTGATCGCCACCTCAAAATAAGCCCAGAGACACAGGTTGCTTGATAGGTGTTTATCTGTTGGTGGTCGCTGGGCAGGCTATGCTGGGAGATAGCATTTCATGAGTAGTATGTGAAAGAGAGAAAACAGGGAAGTGGTGACTTCGTCTGCCTTCTATTTCTTAGGTTTCCTTGGTCAAATTATTTTCTTACATAGATTTAACTCCCTCAGAATTCCAAAATGCATCACAGGATGATGCATTTTGAAGCTTCTTGGCAAACCAGATCTCCTGGACAACTTCTAGTCCAAGTTGGGAAGTGACAGAGACTCTGGGTGTGTCAGCTATTGGCCTGAATGACTGCCAGTCAAAGAAGACCTGGCACTACGGAGCAAGTGACTGACACCTGTTTTCCACATGGCCATGATAATGCTCTTTCCAAAAATGCACCTGTGATCAGGACAAAAACTCTTCTGTGATTTCCACTGCTTTTCGACCAAAGATCAAAATATTATTGTGGCCCTTGTTGGCTTACAGCGTGCACAGACTATTCAGTATTTTCTCACAGCATGTCAAACTGCCCTCTTTATGCCCACTGGACATTTTCAAGTACCGGTATTCCCTACACTGGATTTTCCTGAAACATAAATTTCTACTCACTTAGTTACCTCCTGCTCTGTTTTCAACTCTCAGCACCCTCCTCGTTCCTCAGAGAAATTTCCTTCCAACCTTTCTTACGTTTAGTCCAAACAGTCTGATTATATGGTCTTATGGAATGGCATAACTTTCCGTGAGATTGTTTTCAGAGTTTCCATTTTATATTTATTTGTAACATCATCTAATTGGTTACTTTCTCCACTGATATAAGTTTCATAATTAATGTGGTCAAATGCATTTGTTTAACCATTCTGTAATTCAATATCATTTCACCATTGTCCAACACAGTGCTAGAATCCAATATATGTTTTTGAATTAATAAATAGCTAAGTATATTACTTTAGAAATTAAAATCGAGATGAAATATTTGAGACTGCCTGAAAATAAAAAAATTGAACAAATATATTTCTTATTACTATTTATTTAAACCACCAAATAAACAAATTTGTTTTATGCAATTTTGTGAAATTTTGCATATGTATGAAAGATGATAATTTCAAAATATAAATGAGCCAGATCTTAAGGTTCCAAAATATTTCCAGTAACTCTAGCTATTGGTTTAGAGCTGGAGAAGTCACATCTTGTTTTGATTTCCTCTACTTCATAGTGAGAGTATCCAGCTAAGAATTTTAATTGAAGCTGGTAGTTGGTCAAACAACCTAAACAAAATAAAAGTGTTCTTTTCCTTTGACTTCAGAAAAAGAAAATATCAGACCACAGAGGTGATTTTTAATGAAACTATTGTAAAGAGTTGGTTGCTGCCATTGATTTTTCCTAGCAAAATACCAATATAGGAGTTGGTATAATTTAAAGCAATTTTGCTGTATTGTATTCCCCATAAGAGCTTTTTCTATGTTGAAATAGAAATTGGGTTTCAACAAGAAAATAATCTTTGAACAAATCATATTTGGAAATATATTCAAAGGAATAAAATTGATAATATTTTGGACTCAATATAGTTCATCTTGCTTTTGAGTACTACTTTATGTGCCTTTCCATATTTATAGCTATATTTTCTCCTCCCAAATTGGCATTTAACTCACTTGCAATAACAATGACTTGAAAAATAAACCTTTTTAAAGAATGTGTTTCCCTCAGACAACTCTAAATATTTGGAAAAATTCATGACTACCCTCTGAAATAAATACAATAAAGAATAAATGCGTTAACTATATTTCATAGGGTCTAAAATTATGTGTTTCGAATTTATATCAAGTCTTAGCTTGGCTCAGAATCATGAACTGACTAGTTGGGACAGTTATTTCCTGACATCTTCCATTCCATTTTTTACCAGTTAAAACTTAAACCCCAATGTGTGAACATTTAAAAGATACTCTATACTAGAGAAACTATCTTTATATGATCCAGTATTGATTAAACTTTAAAAACATTTTTGAAATTAGTCATTTTGCAAAAATACATTATTTTGTGGAGTGAGGCATTAACACTGTGAATAGTACTGGCATGGTGAATACGTGGGGTTTCCTCATATCTTTTACTATTTAAAATCAGGGTTACGTAGAATAATCTTTCCTGTTGTCCTTATCCTATAAATTTTATTACACTCAGAAGCACAGAAGTGCACTAATTTAGGCTCCTATTTTTTATTAAACATGTTATATTTTAAAATAAGAAATCAGAATTACAATAAGATTCATTTTGTAGACTTATGAATATGAAACATATAAGTATACAGATATAAGTACTATCGGGAAGGAACACATTGAGTCATTCTGCTAAGATGATTTTTTTATATCATGGGATTCACAGTCATCGCTACTATCAGTGGCACCAAAATGTCACAGATCTGATATTGAATACTACCACAAGCTGTTCTTTAAGGCTATTTTTTAAAAAAACAAGAGGATATGCTGGGAAATAATAAATGTATACTTTTATTAAAATTAACTTAGTGGGCCGGGCGCGGTGGCTCACGCCTATAATCCTAGCACTCTGGGAGGCCGAGGCGGGCGGATTGTTTGAGCTCAGGAGTTTGAGACCAGCCTGAGCAAGTCCGAGACCCTGTCTCCACTAAAAATAGACAGGAATTATCTGGACAACTAAAAATATATAGAAAAAATTAGCCAGGCATGGTGGCACATGCCTGTAGTCCCAGCTACTCGGGAGGCTGAGGCAGGAGGATCGCTTGAGCCCAGGAGTTTGAGGTTGCTGTGAGCTAGGCTGATGCCACGGCACTCTAGCCCAGGCAACAGAGCGAGACTCTGTCTCAAAAAAAAAAAAAAAAAAAAATTAACTTAGTGGTATGTATATCCACCAACATACTGTACTAAACTGTAAAGTTGTGACTTAAAAGTGCAGGTTTTCCTCCTTAAGAATCTGATAAGAAAACATAATTTTTCTGTTCAGATTCAACGTGGATCCCTCTTTCCTAGCCTTCAGCAGTTGACACATTTTGTTTGTTGTGCATTATGAATATTCTAATTTTGTGGCATTCTGATCTGGAACCTTTCTTGGAGTTTTAGCTTTTAAATCTTTAAAACTTAATGCTTATTTAAACAATAGTCTTTGTTTACGTGAGGACTATCGAGGCTTCACTGGAGGTCCAATATATTTGACCACATACTCCCTCTTATTTAACCTGGAGAGGACTGAGAGGTTCCCTTTGGCTCTGCAGATATCCCTTTAACCTCACCATTGTTTATCACGCAACATTTTTTCTCATGAATTTTTAATTTTTCTTTTTATTCCCTCTTGTGGCATGTAGAGACAAATAGAAAATATCAAAATCCAAGCAGAAAACAGTAATCCACTAGAAAATGACAAGATACTAGGGCTGTGCTATGGCGTTTATCGTTGCCCAAATGTAGTCCTTCAGGACCACCTTCCTGGGGATTGCATAAGCAAATTGCATGTTGCGCTGATTATGCCAACCTTTGTTATTCCATTGTGGCAATGATTTTGTCTTCAGGGTAGCCATTCCCAAATACCCCAATTTCCTGATTTTATCGCACACATTTTTCAGTCTCTATGACATAACATTATAATTAATCGATGGGTTGAGATGGGGCTTTTTTTAATTCATAGGCCCGGTCACCAAGTATGTTTTGGTTCACATAAAAAAAAAATCAGAAAGGAAAATTCTGGAATAAAATCAATAATAAACATAAATGAGTATAAGCTAATAAACTGCTTCTAAGGAAGAGTAGGATAAAAAGAGAGACCAAAACAGGGAACTGGAAGGAAAATAAAATAGAAAAGAGATTTAGAAATGCCATTTACATTTGAGTGTCATTTATTTTTCTGATGTCGAGTAAATAACTGACAGCTGATCAGCGGGATTTGGAGAATGCAGCAGCTACCTCTGATTAATTCTGATGCCTTTCCTGAAGGTTAGAGGGAAAAAAGCTTGAATCAAATGACCAGGTACTCTTCTTTCAATGCTACTGCATATCCCCAAGTTTCTGCTTTTTCTACATCCCTTTCATCCCTCTCTCTTATTTGTTTTTCTTGCTTCCTTATTGAAGAGTTCCCAGAAATCAAGATTTGGTCCATATTCATGGCCTCCCAGGAGTGTAGATTCACTTATCAATGGGAGGCATTTATACTCCTAAAATAGCAGGACATCTATAAAGAATCTTTACTGCAAATGTGACCCCCATTGTTAAGGGTGTGTGTATAACATAAATATAAAATTCATATAATTACTTTCTGCACTGTTTTGCTCAGAGACTGAGTTTGGAAGAGATGTCTAGTGTCACTTGAATTACTGCAACAAGTCTTTGAATACTAGTCACGAGATCTCCAGAGTCACTGATTTTAAAGACAATCCATATTTTGTGTCTATATATCCATTTCCACTGACTTGAAATTTCTTTTCTATGATAAAATGTCACCCATTTCACTACACTATATTATATCATTAATTATAGATGTTAAATGATATTCATACATCATCTTCAGAACTTACTCTCTTCTTTATTAATGTTATAAACTTTATAACATTGTGTTTACATGGTTACTCAAACCTCTAGTTTTGGCAATATCCTAAATTATGTGTGGTAACAGAGATTGCATGAAATCACAAGTCCCACACATCAGAAGTTTAAACAATTGTTTGTTCAGCTTAGATCATAATTTGTAGAAGAATAGAGAGGTGTGTGGGTCCACTGGCCAACTTGTAACAGTGGAGCCACTACTTCTAGTTAAAAGTGTGCTACCGACAATTAATCCAGATGTGAGATCAATGAATACAGTACAAATCATTGCCACTACTAGCAAAACCACCCTACAGGTGTTTTTAGTACTAAGATTGGAGTAGTAAATTTTTTATTTAATCAATGAAATTAAAATTGGAACAATGCACACTAAGGTAGCAATCATTTTGCCTGACTTGGTTATTGATATTTTCTATGTATCATAGGACTTATTATTTAAAAGGAAAAAAGCAGGATTGATTATATGATAAAGTGTTCTCTAATTACTATTTGTTAATTTTGTTTTATATTTGTAGTTGTAAAGTAAATTAAAAATCTCAGGACCGCCCCCCCTAACTCCTTACCCAAAAGGGAAGGTCAAGCCTGGAATCCGAGTCATTCAATACCCCCTTCCACATGAAGAGCTGTTACTAACATTATGTACCAGCCAGGATCCCATGGAAGGGTAACAGGCCTCACAGATCATTCGTAAGGAAATTCTCTGCTGACTTTACATAAACAAGGACATGCAAATTTTAACTTTAGGTCTGCAAGCTCATGCTAGCTCCTAAAACTGAAGTCTGTTTGATTCCACAGTAATAAATGTTGACCACAAAGTTATCATCCCAGGTGCAGAACAGAGACAAGAGAAGATCAATCATCCTTCTACCTATCCAGGGACATCCATGCAATCGGCGCTTCCTGCACTCCCTTTTTCTCTTCTAACATTCACCTTATCTTATGTAAAACGTAGATTTCATGGGCCTCATAAGAATGTAACCATTTACTTCACACCCCGCCCCCCTTTCCTTTTCTGTAAGCTTTCTCTTTTAAACACTGAAGTCCCCAAATTCCCCTTCAGAAAAACAGTCGCAGATTTGTCTGTGGTTTGTGCTTTTCCTGGACACATCCTCAAACCTTAGGCTTAATAAACTTCCATTATTTGAGACCTCTGCCTCAGTCACTTCGGGTTGACATAGTTAACCTAAATTTAAATATTAATACATGAAGGAATATTAAAAATGTAAGTCACTTCTATATATCCATGAGTATCTTCAAACCTCTCAGAAAAAAAAATTGAGTAATGGTTTCATCCCAGGTATCATATGAGCTTCGATCTATAGTAGTGATGGGCTAGAGCTAACTTACCCTCTCTCTGCTGTTTCCTCTTGCCCTCTCTCTTTATATGTCTAGTGTTCTGTCTGATTTCCTTGCAGCTTATGATTGTTTTCTGAAGGATGATTCTCACAATTCCCAGTTCTCTCATTCCTCAGATTTTGCAATGTTCTCACCTTAAAATGGTCTGATCAAACCCAGAGAAGCTTAACAAATTCTCCATTTTCAATTACATAGAAAAACTGAGAATTTTCTCAAAGTGCAGATTGCTGAGATACTACACCTTAATATTTGAACTAATAGTGACCAAACTGAAAGACCCGGTAACGATATGACTGAGGAAGTATCCTGATGGCAGAAAAATAATTTTAGCATCACTATGGTTTTCTGTGATCTGGAGCTTTTTGGCATTAAGATCTTTGATTATAAGTAATAAAGAGAGGTGATCCAAAGACTATGTTAATGTACTGATTCTGTATAATTGTATTCTCATTTCTACAAAGACATTATTTTCTTAAAAGAAAGCACTCAATTTTATATGCATTGACTATCACTTCAAGTACTTTGCTACAGAATAGCTAAATCACATATCTTAGTATGGTTTCTTTATTACTTTAAAAAGTTTTAGCATTTTTAAAATTATTCAATTAAAATTGAAAGGGAATATTCTAAATAACCTCTTCTCCCTCTAATGTAAATTTTAGCAGTGATGTAAATAATATTAGTACACCTACTGCTTATTAAACATTTATTACTTTTTAGCTTTGAGTCATTATATTGTTCCCAAGTGAGAATACTATCCATCAACTCTCTATCCCCAATTTTGAAATTAAAACAAAAACTACATTAAGTGAAGTAGCACTTACAGGCATTTAGATAAATTGATATAGAAAATATAAACCTGACAACCTGAATTTTGAGTCTGACTTCAAAGTCTGTGTCCTAACAATGCCCTCCCTAAATGTTTCCACCAGCTTTTATATTAATGCTTCTCCTATTTATATGTGCAATTTGGAAGTCACAGAACATTAGATCAAAGATGGAAAATGGCATGCTCTTACTTGACTCTTCCTTTTCCCTCTTCCAGGCTTTTGTTTGGGGCCATGCTGGACGGCTTTACAGCTCTGAGTTTTTATTAGTGGGGCAGTTCATACTTTCCTGGGGACATAGCATTTTTCTCAGAGACAATTTAAACCACAGAAGCAAGTAATAAAATGAGGAAAAAATCTTATCTTGGGTCTTTTCCTTTGTTATAGATCAATAAGTAATGCTGCCCCATAGTTATGAAAGAGGTTCCTTGAACTAAGTTTCAAAATATTTTCTTTTCTTCTGAAAGCAACTCATAAGCAACTATATCTATTTCCAGGTTCTTGCGGGAATGATAGGTGATGCACATTGTAATCTTTCCCTTCTTTGAGAACAGCACTTTTTGGGAGGGGAAGAGTATTTTTCACTGACATTCTTACAAATTATGATTGTTTCTTTTTATGTCAGTACTCAAAAGAAACCCTGGAAATGATAGCTTTACAGATTTAGAAAATAATGAATAGAGCCTCCGAGAGAGGTATCCCATGGGTGATGTTAGCTCACTTTAGTGGTGACACTTGACAGCAGTTTTTGTTTAGCATGAGGTTCCCTGACAACTCTTTTATTGCAATACTGGAAATTTGTAGAGAAGCACTAAAATATGCATTTTTATTTAAGAGATATTGGTTATTACTTTTTTCTTTTCTTGTTTTTTTCAGTATTGCATTATCATTTAAGGGAATTAATCATTAATCTAACATTAATTTGTGCAAAGTATAGCTACATTTTAAGGAATGAAGTGGGTATATGCATACATAATGAGTGCGATGCGCACCATCTGGGGGATGGACATGCTTGAAGCTCTCTGACTTGGGGGGGG